>NC_091283.1:323523749-323751195 GCF_032444005.1 Ranitomeya imitator
CATAAGCACAATATTGGAACCAATTTTTTTTTGTTAGGGAGGTATAAGGGTTAAAAGTTGACCAGCGATTTCTCATTTTTACAACACCATTTTTTTAGGGACCACATCTCATTTGAAGTCACTTTGAGGACACTAAAATACCCAAAAGTGACACCATTCTAAAAACTGTACCACTCAAGGTGCTCAAAACCACATTCAAGAAGTTTATTAACCCTTCAGATGTTTCACAGGAATTATTGGAATGTTTAAAAAAAAAAAAAAGAACATTTAACTTTTTTTCACAAACAATTTGCTTCAGATCCAATTTGTTTTATTTTACCAAGGGTAACAGGAGAAATTGGACCCCAAAAGTTGTACAATTTGTCCTGAGTATGCCAATACCCCATATGTGGGGGTAAACCACTGCTTGTGTGCATGGCAGAGCTCGGAAAGGAAGGAGCGCTGTCTGACTTTTCAATGCAAAATTGGCTGGAATTGAGATTGGACTCCATGTCGCATTTGGAGAGCCCCTGATGTGCCTAGACAGAGGAACCCCCCCACAAGTGACACCATTTTGGAAAGCAGACCCCTAAGGAACTTATCTAGAGGTGTGGTGAACACTTTGAACCCCAAGTGCTTCACAGATGTTTATAATGTAGAGCCGTAAAAATAAAAAATCATATTTTTTTCACAAAAATTATTTTTCGCACCCAATTTTTTTATTTTCCCATGGGTAACAGGAGAATTTGGACCCTAAAAGTTGTTCTGCAATTTGTCCTGAGTACGCTGATAACCCATATGTGGGGGGGGGGGAACCACTGTTTGGGTACATGGCAGATCTCGGAAGGGAAGGAATGCAGACTTTGATGGAATGGTCTGCGGGCATCACATTGCATGTTGGAAACTAGACCTCCCAAGGAACTTATCTAGATGTGTTGTGAGAACTTTGAACCCCCAAGTATTTCACTAAAGTTTATAACGCTGAGCTGTGAAAATAAAAAATCTTTTTTTTCCCTCAAAAATGATTTTTTAGCCCCAATTTTGTATTTTTCCAAGGGTAACAGGAGACATTGGACCCCAAAGGTTGTTGTCCAGTTTGTCTTCACTACGCTGATACCCCATATGTGGGGGTAAACCACTGTATGACCGCACAGCAGAGCTCGGAGGGGAAGGAGCACCGTTTTACTTTTCAACGCAGAATTGGCTGCAATTGAGATCGGACGCCATGTCACGTTTGGAGAGCCCCTGATGTGCCTAAACAGTGGAAACTCCCAATTCTAACTCCAACCCTAATCCCAAAACACCCCTAACCCTAATTCCAACCCTAATCATAACCACACCCTTAACCCGAACACACCCCTAACCCTAATCCCAGCCCTAACCACAACCCTAACCTCAACACACCCCTAACCCTAATCCCAACCCTAACCACAACCCTAACCCCAACACACCCCTAACTCTAATCCCAACCCTAACCATAACCCTAACCACACCCCTAACCCTACCCCTAACCCTGACACACCCCTAACCCTAATCCCAACCGCAAACGTAATCCAAACCCTAACCCCAACTCTAGCCCCAAACCTAACTTTAGCCCCAACCCTAAGCTTAACCCTAACTTTAGCCCTAACCCTAATGGGAAAATGGAAATAAATTTTTTTAATTTTATTATTTTTCCCTAACTAAGGGGGTGATAACAGGGGTATGATTTACTATTTATAGCGGGTTTTAATATCCGGTTTTAAAGTTTTGCAGCAGTCACATGCTAAAAGACGCTTTTTAGTGTGAAAAACAGTTTTTGTATCACCACATTTTGAGAGCTATAATTTTCCCATATTTTGGCCCACAGAGTCATGTGAGGTCTTATTTTTTGCGGGATGAGTTGACGTTTTTGATGGTACCATTTTTGGGCACATGACATTTTTGATCGCTTTTTATTACAATTTTTGGGAGGCAGAATGACCAAAAACCAGCTATTCATGAATTTCTTTTGGGGTGGGTGTTTATACCGTTCCACGGTTGGTAAAATTGATAAAGCAGTTTTATTCTTCGGGTTAGTATGTTTACAGCGATACCTCATTTATTTTTTTTTATGTTTTGGCACCTTTATACAATAAAAACTATTTTATATAAAAGACTTATTTTTGCATCGCTTTATTCTGCGACCTATAACTTTTTTATTTTTTCGCTGATAATGCTGCATGGCGGGTTGTTTTTTTTCGGGACAAGATGATGTTTTCAGTGGTTCCATGGTTATTTATATTATATAAGTCTTTTTGATCGTGTATTATTCCACTTTTTGTTTGGCGGTATGATGATAAAGCGTTGTTTTTTTTACTTCTTTTTTTTTTTTAAAGGGTTCACTAAAGGGGTTAACTAGTGAGATACGAATGTGTGCACCTTCATTGTTTTTTTAAATTTCTATAAAAAATTTTTTTTAACTTTTTTACTTAGTCCCAGGGATCTGACAGGCAGTGCAGTCTTGCCAGCGCTTGCTCTCAACAGGCAGTGACAAGCCACCTCCTTGCAGGACCCGGAAGGCCATCTTGGATCTGTGGGCCTGCAGGGAGGAGGCCCTCGGAACAACGCAATGAGATCGCATTGTTCTGAGGGTCTCTGGGAAGCACAAAGAGAGCCCCCTTCCTGTGTGATGCTTCTCTACGCCACCGGAATGCTGCAATCTTGTTTGATCGCAGTGTTCTGAGGGTTAAAGTGCTGTGAGCAGTCCATGACCACTCCTGGCACATAGTGCCGGGTGTCAGCTGTGAGAATCAGCTGACACCCGGCCGCGATCCCTCCTGAGTGTGGCTTATCACGTATGATATAGGATCCCGTCCATGGGAATTAAGGCCCAGGTCCCATGGACAGGATAGTACGTCAAATGGTAGAAAGGGGTTAAAATAATTAAGATTCCCAATGAAGAGACCAATGAAATGTATTATGAATATGACAATAAACTGTTATAACTGTTATAACCTAACCTACAACCTAACCTACCTAACCTACAAAGCCATCCATAACCTGTCTCCTCCATATATCTCTGAACTAATCTCCCGATAGATTCCCTCACGTAATCTCCGATCCTCCCAAGGCCTCTTTCTCTCCTCCACACTTATTAGCTCCTCACCCAACTGCCTCCAAGACTTCTCCCGAATATCCCCCATCCTCTGGAATTCTTTGCCCCAACACGTCCGGCTATCAACCACATTCGGATCCTTCAGACGAAACCTGAATACCCACCTCTTCAGGAAGGTCTACAGCCTGCACTGACCCTGCTGCCTTCTCACCACTACCGAAGCTACCGACTCACCAACACCGGAGCTGCTGCAACCCTCAACCTATTGTCTCCATCCCCACCATCCTGTGGAATGTAAGCCCATAAGGGCAGGGTCCTCGCCCCTCTGTATCAGTCTGTGATTGTTAGTTTGCTTACTGTAAGTGATATCTGTAATTTGTATGTAACCCATTCTCATGTACAGCACCATGGTATCAATGGTGCAATATAAATAAATAAACAATAATAAATAATACAATTTATGAAGTCAGAAAGGTGGTCACAAAAATACATCTGTGATTTCGCTGAGTCCATTTGGAGTAAGGTGTTTCGCTTATAAATCCAAAAGATTTCTTTCTGACGTAGTTGTCCAGTGCGATTTTGAACCTGTGGGGGAATCTTCTCTGTGGGGAATATTTTCAGTTGTGTGTAATCTTTATTGTGTTTAGTGGTGCAGTGGCGTGAAAGCCCATGATTGAGAAAACCCTATTGAATCTTGGAACGGTGCGAGTTCAGCCTTTTGTGGAGGGGTTGGGTCGTCCTTCCCACATATACATTCTGACATTAGCATATAATCACATAATGACATAACTGGTGGAACATGACATGGGACTTTTCATAAGGAAAATTTCACCTGTAGAAATAAGGGTGAATTCAGAGAGACCATGGCAGATCGAATGACAACATAGACAATTTGTCAGATTGCATGTAATGACTTTATTCAGAAGACACGCCACATTTAGTGAATCTTTCATCTTCTTTTTTATCTTTCTTGGTGCTAGGACATTATTCGAAATGTCAAAAACGGATTGATTGGTAATGTTTTTCCCACTCCAGGTGTCTGACATGCTCACCATGCTCCTGCAGAGTACGTGAGTAACTCAATATATCATCCATGTAAACTACCACAAATCTACCCACCAGTGAGAAAAAATATAATTAAAGAGGTTGTCCACTACAATACATTTTTTTTCATAAATCTTGCTGATATGTACCACTGAAAACATCCACTGTGTTTATTTTAGCAATATTACCTTTTATCATGCTGTAGCAACACACCTTCAGTGCTGGATCCAGCTCTCATGGGGTTAATCGACAACTTCCTTTTTCCTGAGTTATTGTGCTCTAATATTACAAGTTCCATGATGCACTGCACTGGCCTTTAAGCCCGAACCTAGCACACCCACTCCAAAACACACCCAAACCCCTCCCTCCTCTCCCTCCTCTCTCTTCAGAAAGATTTGTGATGTCATTTCTGTCAACCTCCTCTTTTACATTTGTCCAACCCACACTCCATTACACACAGATGGATGGATGGATAGATAGATAGATAGACAGACAGATAGATAGAATTAGATAGATATGGGATAGATAGATACATACAGATATATCTATATATCTATTTCCATAGATATGTCCATATCCATGTTTCTAAACCCCTTCACCCATGGAGCTTTTTTCGTTTATCGCTCCCCTTCTTTCCAGAGCCATAATGTTTCCGTCAATATGGCCATGTGAGGGCTTATCTTTTGCGGGAAAAGTTCAAATTTTGAACGACACCATTGGTTTTACCATGTCGTATAACAGAAAATGTGAAAAAAATTCAAAGTGCGATGAAATCACAAAATAAGTGCAATCCCACACTTGTTTTTTGCTTGGCTTTCTTGCTAGGTTCACTAAATGCTAAGGCTGTGTGCACACGTTGCGGATTTGATTGCAGATCTGCAGGGTTTTTTGCTGCACAGAATTTCATCAAATCCGCAGTGTAGTGCACAACCAATGTAAGTCTATGCGAGCTGCAGACTTGTTGTGCCCATGCTGCGGAAAAAGCCGCACCGAAACGCAGCTTTGTTTTTCCTCAGCATGACACTTCTTTTGTGCCGAACTGCAGCCTTAGACTTTCATTGAGTTGGGCACATCCGCAGCAAAATCGCAGATGTAAAAAAGATGTGCAGTTTTGCTGCGGATGTGGGTCCGAGAAACGCTTCAGTTCGGGAGGAGGGAAGTGTGTGGGCGGTGACTGTGCATGTATGTGTGTGCGGGCGGGGTCTACGGGATGTTCGGATGTGTGCGGCGCTGTGCAGGACTGTTCAGGTGGGTGCGGCGTCTGCGGGCTGTTCGGATGTATGCGGCGCTGTGCGGGACTGTTGGGGTGTGTGTGGGATTGTTGGGGTGTGTGCTGGGCTGTGCGGGATTGTTCGGATGTGTGCGGCACTGTGCGGGGCTGTTCGGGTGTGTGCGGGACTTGTTCGGGTGTGTGCGGGACTGTTCGGGTATGTGCGGGGCTGTGTAGGGGGTCTTTGGGGGTGTGTGTGCAGGCATCATCCGATGGGACTACAATTACGCAGCATCCAATCTGCAGCTAATTCAGATGTAATCCGGACAGTGGACACGCACCCTACACTATCCATACATCTATCAATAGATATATCTATCCAGATATATCTATAGAAAGATATATGAATAGATAGATGGATGCATCTGTAGATCTATCTATATGTAGATCTGTCTATCCATTTCATCTATCATCTGTCTATCTGTGTGTAATTGAGTGTGGGTTGGACAAATGTAAAAGAGGAGGTTGGACAATAGTGACTTCACAATTTTTTTTTCTCAATAATACATCTTTATTTAGCTTTCAAAAACGTACAAAAACCGCACAAAAACCACACCAATTTTTTTTTTAAAAAAATGCATCAAAACCGCGCAAGAAATGCACCAAAAATGCATCAAAACTGCACCAAAAACTGCATCAAAACCGCAGCAAAAACTGCACCAAAAACGCACCACCAAAAGCTGCATCAAAACTGCACCCAAAACTGCACCAAAAACGCATCAAAACCGCACCAAAAACTGCATCAAAAATGCTTCAAAGCCGTACCAAAAACTGCATCAAAACCGCACCAAAAACTGCACCAAAAACTATATCAAAACCACACCAAAAACTGCATCAAAACTGCCCCAAAAATGCATCAAAACTGCACCAAAAACTGTATCAAAACTGCACCAAAAACTGCATCAAACCGCACCAAAAACTGCATCAAAACTGCACCAAAAACTGCATCAATACCACACCAAAAACTGCATCAAAACTGCACCAAAAACTTCACCAAAAACTGCATAAAAAAGCATCAAAAACCTGAAGCAAAACCACTCAAAAAACTGCACCAAATACTGCAACAAAAACTGAATCAAAACCGCACAAAAAAAGCACCAAAAACCGCACCAAGAACTGCATCAAAACCACACAAAAAACCTGCATCAAAACTGCGCAAAAAACGTGAAAAAAAGTGAAAAAATGCATAAAAAATGCAGCTGCGTTTTGTGCAAGGAGATGCAGATTTTGTGCAGAAAATTCTGCACCCAAGTCTGCAACGTGTGCACACAGCATAAAACTGACCTGCCATTATGATTCTCCAGGTCATTATGAGTTAATAGACACCAAACATGTCTAGGTTATTTTTTATATTTAAGTGGTGAAAAAAAATTCCAAACTTTGCTAAAAGAAATAAAATAGTTGCGCCATTTTCTGATACCTGAAGCGTCTATATTTTCTGAGATATCGGGTCGGGTGAGGGCTAATTTTTTGTGTGCCGAGCTGACGTTTTTAATGATACCACTTTTGTGCAGATACGTTCTTTTGATCACACTAAGCGCTGCGGAATATGTTGGCGCTATATAAATAAAATTATTATTTTTATATTATTATTGATCACCCGGTATTGCATTTTAAAAACATAATTTTGGCTTTTGATTTTTTTTTCTCGCTACGCCGTTTAGCGATCATGTACGTTTTTTTTTTGTATGGAAAACAGCTGACATGTTGCTGCTTTGAAGTGGGCTCACCGCCGAAGCCCACATTAAAGTGGGGGATACTGCCAGCTGACGTACCATTCCATCAGCTGGCAGAAATGGGTTAATAAACAATATGTTTCAGTTAAAAAAAAACGAAAAAAAAAAAATGGTGTGGGCTCCCGCGCAATATTCTGCGCCAGAAAGGGAAAGCAGATGGCCGGGGGCCAATATTTGTAGCCTGGGAAGGGGGTAATACCCATAGCCCCTCCAAGGCTATGAATATCAGCCCGCAGCTGTCTGCATAGCTTTTACTGGCTATTAAAATAGGGGGACCCTCCCAAAAAATGACGTGGGGTCCCCCTGCACACAGAGACACACACACCAATGACCCCACCGCACAGCCCCGCAGACCCCCCGCTCGCACACTCCAGCACCTTCGGCAGATTCACCGCGCAGACCCCCACCCCCCGCTGCCACCGGCCGCACATCTCACCACATGAGCGCGGCTGGCAAGCAGATCCCAGCCCCGCCCGCAGCCCAGTCACTCTTGAGTGACTGCTGTCTGTGGAGGCTGGGTCACGCCTGCTGCTGACGTCACATCAATTTCCAGAGTCTGGAAATTGACGTGACGTCGGCGGAAATTAGCGGCGGCTGCAGCCTGGGGGTCACGTGACCCGGACTCAGCCACCGCCATAGCACCGCTCACAGGCGAAAACGGCAACAGAAGGTATTTATAAAATTCATTAGGGGCCCCAGGGGGATACATTGGGAGGTTAACTGAGATCAGTGGACAACCCCTTTAATGACATTTTCAAAGACTGCCAAAGCATTGGTTAACCTAAATGGCAGCATCAAATGTTCAATCTGCCCCTCAAATGTATTGAATGCGGTCTTCCATCCGTCACCATGGCGTATATGTATAAGGTTATATGCCCCTCTCACGCTAAGTTTGTAAAACCATTTATCTCCAGGTAATTGGCTAAACAGGTCAGGTATAAGGTAAAGGATAGGGAAGGTGAGCAGTGATTTTATTAATCTCTCTGAAGTCCAAGCACAGATGCAGCCCTCCATCCTATTAACAAAACCCCCCACAGCGACTGGAGAGGTGGATGGCCGTATATGACCCTGAGGGTATGTTTCCACGTGTAGAAACGCTGCGCGTCTGACGCTGCATAGAGCCGCAGCGGCAGACACGCAGCGTCCAGATGTTACAGCATAGTGGACGGGATTGAATGAAATCCTGTCTCCACTATGCGTGGTAACACGAACGCGGCGGCCCTGCGACTCCGGACATGCTGCGCGTCTTTTCAGATCGCATGTCCGTATATCTTGCGTCGCCGCTGCGTCGCCGCAGGGTATAACACAGGGCCCTATGCGATGGGTGCGATGATCCCGGATGTGTGCTATGAACACATCCGGCATCATCGCGTCCCAGAAGGGGGCGGGGCTTACCGCAGAGCAGCAAAGCCGCTCCGACGAAACCGCCGGCCATCCTGAAGGTGGACACATACCCTAAGGGTATGTGTCCACGTTCAGGATTGCATCAGGATTTGGTCAGGATTTTACATCAGTATTTGTAAGCCAAAACCAGGAGTGGAACAATTAGAGGAAAAGTATAATAGAAACATGTGCTCCACTTTTGCATTTATCACCCACTCCTGGTTTTGGCTTACAAATACTGATGAAAAATCCTGACCAAATCCTGATGCAATCCTGAACGTGGACACATACCCTTAGCCTACTTTCACACTAGCGTTAACTGCAATCCGTCACAATGCGTCTTTTTCAGAAAAAACGCATCCTGCAAAAGTGCTTGCAGGATGCGTTTTTTCCCCATAGACTTGTATTGATGACGCATTGCGACGAATTGCCACACGTCGCATCCGTCGTGCGACGGATGCGTCGTGCTTTGGCGGACCGTCGGGAGCAAAAAACGCTACATGTAACGTTTTTTGCTGCCGACGGACCGCTTTTTCCGACCGCGCATGCGCGGCCGGAACTCCTCCCCCACCTCTGCGCACCTCACAATGGGGCAGCGGATGCGATGAAAATCTGCATCCGCTGCACCCATTGTGCGGCGCTTACAACGCTAGCGTCGGTAACCTCGGCCCGACGCTAATGTGAAAGGCCGGGATCACACATGCGAGAAACACGTCGGTATCTCGCATGTGAAATCCAAGCTCTGGCGCCGGCACTGTGGAGCGGAGCGTGCAGCTCCATGTGTTGCTATGCGGCCGCACACTCCGCTCTGGAGTCCCGGCGCAAGAGCTTGGATTTCACATGCAAGATACCGACGTGTTTCTCGCATTTGTGACTCCGGCCTTAGCTGGATACTGGAAGGGGTTAAATAAGCGAGATTTCAGCATTTTAGCTCCTGGTATGGAGTCGATAGCACAATCATATGCCGCCATATAGTAGACGTCCGGTAACTGGTGATAATTCCTCATGTGTGGGGTCTATTTGTCTCCAGAGAAATCACACGTTACATTCCACACATAACACTGTGCAGAAAAGGCGGCGCGGGGTAATTGTGCCAGTAGTGAGGGGAAATAATGGCGGGAACGTCACTGACTGAGGAGAAGATTCCATGTAGCGTCTTCACTGCGAATCTGGACTCCAGATATTATCATACACTGAGGCCCCTGATCATGTGACCCCTGACTCCTCCCCTCCTGTGACCTCATCACAGGTCCTGTGCGCACAGAGCAGCCATATATGTGGAGTGCGGCTCTGCAGGTGGAGGTAGGTGCTGGAGATTCCCCATTACTGAGCGCGGGGGACATTAACCCCTTCAGTACTGAGACTCTGGGTTTTTGTTGTCACTTTATAAGAATCATAACGTTTTTGTTCTGTTTCCTGTAACAGATACATACGACCCAACTATGGAGGACAGAAAGTGAGGGAACGGGTTGTTCTCCTAGTACAGGGCCCCTTTCTTGGCCTCACACAGTGTAATGCCCCCAATATGCCCCTTATGCAGTATATATGATGCCCCCCACACAGTGTAATGCCTCCATAATGCCCCTGTGAGCAGGTGACCGGATACAACACAAACTGGAAGTAACCAATATAATTATTAATTTCCCTGATAATGGGAATTGTGATCATTATGGCAACAGTTAATAATGCAAAACAGGGTGATTACGAGGTGAAATATCCAATATCAGATACACAATGAATTCTCCGGCTCACTCTCACTGTAATAGCCGCCTCTAACCACATGTTACGTTAGCTACTGACAAGGGTGATTTTCCTGACACATATGGTCGACAACACTGTCTACTCTGCGAACACCGGCCATAGCGGGGTTTCCATCTCTTCCTGTTAAGTCATAAGTCTTAACCAAGTCTATCAAGGCTCGCTGGGCCGCCTTCACTTCAACTGACTTTTGCCTTGTCTGTTGTACTACCCTGGACCAACACCTGTACTGATGACAGTGCTGGAAGCAATGACCCGACTCACTCGAGCCTCCTGCTCTTCACTGCTGGCGTATACTACTGAGCGGAATCTCCTCACAGCTCTTTGGTACTTGACCAACTGCGGTTGTCTCTTGTACCAGGAGAAATAAGAGCTGTGATTCTACTCTTGCCTAGCGTAGTTTGGACTCTGGGTCTTGACTGGCGCAGATCAGGTTCTCAGGCCTTGGCAGGCATAGTTTGGTGTTGTGAATTCAGCTTTTGGGCTCCCTCCGGTGGTTGTAGAGGGTAATGCAGTTGTGCCTGGACCGCAGGAGTGGACAGGTGTATCTACTAATTGCAAAACTGACTGGGGTATATAGCTTTGCTGGATCCTTTAGTCAGTGCCAGTTGTCCATTGTTCTTGAAGGATTCGCTTCCCTGCTGGTCTCTCCAGTTTGCTGTGTTTTTCTACAAAGATAAGTCCTGGCTTTGTTTTTGCTGTCCACCTGCAGTGGACCTTATAGTTCTGTGCATTTTCATGTTTTTGTCTTGTCCAGCTTGGTTTGTGAAGGATTTTTTGCAGCCTATTTCTCTGGAGATGCAGATATACCCCCCATGTCTTTAGTCAGATGTGGTGATCCGTATTTTCTGCGGTGGATATTTTCTAGTGTTTTTATACTGACCGCATAGTACTCTGTTCTATTCTTTCTTTTTAGCTAGTATGGCCTCCTATGCTAAAATCTGATTTCATATCTACGTATGTTATTTCCCTCTCCTCTCACAGTCAGTATTTGTGGGGGGCTGTCTATCCTTTGGGGATTTTCTCTGAGGCAAGATAGGTTTCCTGTTTCTGTCTTTAGGGGTAGTTAGATCTTAGGCTGTGTCGAGGGGTCTAGGGAGCGTTAGGTACCCCCCACAGCTACTTTTAGTTGCGCTGCTAGGTTCAGGGTTTGCGGTCAGTACAGGGACCACCTTCTCCAGAGTATGTCTCATGCTGCTCCAAGGCCACCAGATCACAACAGTTTGGACTCTGGGTCTTCACCGGTGCAGGTGTGGTTCTCAGCCATTGGCAGGCATAGTTTGGACTCTGGGTCTTCACCGGTGCAGGTCTGGTTCTCAGGCATTGGCAGGCATAGTTTCGACTCTGGGTCTTTACCGGCGCAGGTCAAGTTCTCAGGCCTTGGCAGGCATAGTCTGGACTCGGACTCGTCTGGTGCCGCCTGGGTACTGACACCATAACCAGCTGCCTCGGGCACTTTACCATGGCCTGGTACCTCAGATTCTTCCCGGGCACCCCATTGTTTTGCTTGGTGACAAATCAGTTCTGGCTTTAGAGCTATGGCCTTTATAATAACAGAAAACTGCGTCATCAAGGTCACCTCACCTAGTGTCCTGGTGGACTATTATGTCTTCATGAAATTCTCCCTTTTCCAATTTATTCAGTAGGGTCACATCTGGACTGCAGATAGCAGTCTTTTTGTACAAATGTCGCACAGCCCTGAGGATTCATTCTTATGACACACCTTTTTATACTCCTTATGCAGTATATATGATGCCCCTCACACAGTATAAAGTTTCTACAGTACTGGCATCTCTCACACAAAAGATATTTCCACAGTATCACTATACCCCCACACATAGTATAATCTTCTCGCAGTAACGAAGTTCCCTCCACACACAGTATAATCTCACAGTATCACCATCCCACCACGCAGTATAATCTTCTCACAGTATCACCATCCTACCACACACAGAATAATCTCAGTCCCGCCATTCTCTCCACACAGTATGATATTTATATAGCACCATCATCCCGCCACACACAGTGTAATGTTCCCACAGTACCACCATCCCCCTACATAGTATAATGTTCCCACACTAGCAGCTTGCCATACACAAAGGATAATGTTTACACTGGACTGGCATCCCCCTCACACACGGTACAATGTTCCAACAGTAATGCCTTCCCCCCCCACTTTCTAATGTTCACACAGTACTGCCCCCTACTTGCACAATATGGTACCATCCACCCCACTGACAACCTCACAGTTAATTAAGAAATTTTCACTTAGCCTCATTCTTGGTGCAGATACTAATGAACCTAGGGTTTGCGATATTTACTATACAATAGTTGGATAGGCAGGAGTGCATCATCCATAAAGGTAGCCCACTCGGTCGCTATTATGCTCATGAATTGAGAGGGCTGGTGGAGTTTAGTATTGGTCACCCTCTCCTTCCCATCATCACAATTTCAGAGATATCCACATTCCCATGACAGTGATCTCATTGAATAGAGAAGTGAGTCAGGGAGTCAAAAGCTCCTGATCCACAATACAGCCTTCGCCTGTGAGTCTGAGACTCCGCGCCTTGCAGGCACAATGATGTCACTACATCACACCTGTAGTATGGAGCTTCAGTACTCACTTCACAGACTGGAACAGCGCACCTCGGGAACTGGGTTGGGTGGGTAGTGTGTTTTTTTTAAATATCAGGAATTGTGGTGGCTTAATATTAAGAGAAGAACTGTTGGGACTCTCATACTGAATGTGTGGATGGTAGGAGCCATTATACTGAGGGGTTGTGGTGGACTGTAAGGGCCTTCATACTGACTGTGGGTTCTTATTTTCTGTAGCAGGTTGTGGTGGCCATAATACTGTGTGAGGTGCTGTGGGGGCAGTCATACTGTGTGGGAGCCCTCATACTTGGCTACATGGGCACACAGGGGAACAAATTCCTTGTGATGAATGAACTTTGGTCTATCTGATTGCAGCCCTGAATTGATATAGTGTTGTGTGCCAGCAGGGAGACATCAGATAGTACGTTCTGAAGGAAAGCAAAGATACAGTGGGGCAAAAAAGTATTTAGTCAGTCAGCAATAGTGCAAGTTCCACCACTTAAAAAGATGAGAGGCGTCTGTAATTTACATCATAGGTAGACCTCAACTATGGGAGACAAACTGAGAAAAAAAAATCCAGAAAATCACATTGTCTGTTTTTTTATCATTTTTTTTGCATATTATGGTGGAAAATAAGTATTTGGTCAGAAACAAACAATCGAGATTTCTGGCTCTCACAGACCTGTAACTTCTTCTTTAAGAGTCTCCTCTTTCCTCCACTCATTACCTGTAGTAATGGCACCTGTTTAAACTTGTTATCAGTATAAAAAGACACCTGTGCACACCCTCAAACAGTCTGACTCCAAACTCCACTATGGTGAAGACCAAAGAGCTGTCAAAGGACACCAGAAACAAAATTGTAGCCCTGCACCAGGCTGGGAAGACTGAATCTGCAATAGCCAACCAGCTTGGAGTGAAGAAATCAACAGTGGGAGCAATAATTAGAAAATGGAAGACATACAAGACCACTGATAATCTCCCTCGATCTGGGGCTCCACGCAAAATCCCACCCCGTGGGGTCAGAATGATCACAAGAACGGTGAGCAAAAATCCCAGAACCACGCGGGGGGACCTAGTGAATGAACTGCAGAGAGCTGGGACCAATGTAACAAGGCCTACCATAAGTAACACACTACGCCACCATGGACTGAGATCCTGCAGTGCCAGACGTGTCCCACTGCTTAAGCCAGTATATGTCCGGGCCCGTCTGAAGTTTGCTAGAGAGCATTTGGATGATCCAGAGGAGTTTTGGGAGAATGGCCTATGTTCTGATGAAACCAAACTGGAACTGTTTGGTAGAAACACAACTTGTCGTGTTTGGAGGAAAAAGAATACTGAGTTGCATCCATCAAACACCATACCTACTGTAAAGCATGGTGGTGGAAACATCATGCTTTGGGGCTGTTTCTCTGCAAAGGGGCCAGGACGACTGATCCGGGTACATGAAAGAATGAATGGGGCCATGTATCGTGAGATTTTGAGTGCAAACCTCCTTCCATCAGCAAGGGCATTGAAGATGAAACGTGGCTGGGTCTTTCAACATGACAATGATCCAAAGCACACTGCCAGGGCAACGAAGGAGTGGCTTCGTAAGAAGCATTTCAAGGTCCTGGAGTGGCCTAGCCAGTCTCCAGATCTCAACCCTATAGAAAACCTTTGGAGGGAGTTGAAAGTCCGTGTTGCCAAGCGAAAAGCCAAAAACATCACTGCTCTAGAGGAGATCTGCATGGAGGAATGGGCCAACATACCAACAACGGTGTGTGGCAACCTTGTGAAGACTTACAGAAAACGTTTGACCTCTGTCATTGCCAACAAAGGATATATTACAAAGTATTGAGATGAAATTTTGTTTCTGACCAAATACTTATTTTCCACCATAATATGCAAATAAAATGTTAAAAAAACAGACAATATGATTTTCTGGATTTTTTTTTTTCTCAGTTTGTCTCCCATAGTTGAGGTCTACCTATGATGTAAATTACAGACGCCTCTCATCTTTTTAAGTGGTGGAACTTGCACTATTGCTGACTGACTAAATACTTTTTTGCCCCACTGTATAATGGCAGCAGGAACTCGGATTCTAGGCAAGGAGCCTAGCGGAGAAAAAGGGTAGGGCGAGGTCCTTAGCTCAGGTTTGCTGAACTGTTGTGGCTTGTAACAAAATTATGTACCACCACATGTAACCGGAAAGTTCCTGACTCTGCATAATGCAGAAGAAGCATTCATAAAGTGTTGTGCCAGCAATATGAAGTATATACTTCTCATCAAGTTCTTGTTAAGTAAAAGGAAAGTTTATTTTTGAACATTTGGCCTCCCTCACTCGGCTCCATACCATCTGGTCAGGGCTTGCCAAGTACATCAGCAGCATGCGATCTGCAGAGTCGGGAGATATGACTCAGCCAAATATATCTATCTATCTATCATCTATCTATCTATATACATTGGTCAAAAAAATAAAGGGAACACTTAAACAACACAATATAACTCCAAGTAAATCAAACTTCTGTGAAATCAAACTGTCCACTTAGGGAGCAACACTGATTGACAATCAATTTCACATGCTGTTGTGCAAATGGAATAGACGACAGATGGAAATTATTGGTAATTATCAAGACACACTCAATAAAGGAGTGGTTCTGCAGGTGGGGACCACAGACCACATCTCAGTACCAATGCTTTCTGGCTGATGTTTTGGTCACTTTTGAATGTTGGTTGTGCTTTCACACTCGTAGCATGAGACTGACTCTACAACCCACACAAGTGGCTCAAGTAGTGCAGCTCATCCAGGATGACACATCAATGCGAGCTGTGGCAAGAAGGTTTTCTGTGTCTGTCAGCGTTGTGTCCAGAGGCTGGAGGCGCTACCAGGAGATAGGCCAGTACACCAGGAGACGTGGAGGGGGCCGTGGGAGAGCAACAACCCAGCAGCAGGACCGCTACCTCAGCCTTTGTACAAGAAAGAACAGGAGAACTGCCAGAGCCCTGCAAAATGACCTCCAGCAGGTCACAAATATGCATGTGTCTGCACAACAGGTTAGAAACCGACTCCCTGAGGATGGTCTGAGTGCCCGACGTCCACAGATGGGGGTTGTGCTTACAGCCCAACACCGTGCAGTACACTTTGCATTTGCCCCAGAACACCAGGATTGGCAAATTTGCCACTGGTGCCCAGTGCTCTTCACAGATGAAAGCAGGTTCACACTGAGCACATTTGACAGACGTGACAGAGTCTGGAGACGCCATGGAGAGTGATCTTCTGCCTGCAACATCCTTCAGCATTTCCGGTTTGGCAGTGGGTCAGTAATGGTGTTGGGTGGCATTTCTTTGGAGGGCCGCACAGCCCTCCATGTGCTCACCAGAGGTAACTTGACTACCATTAGGTACCAAGATGAGATACTCAGACCCCTTGTGAGACCATATGCTGGTGCAGTTGGCTCTGGGTTCTTCCTTATGCAGAACAATGCCAGACATGGCTGGAGTGTGTCAGCAGCTCCTGCAAGATGAAGGCATTGAAGCTATGGACTGGCCCACCCATTCCCCAGACCTGAATCTGATTGAACACATCTGGGACATCATGTCTCGCTCCATCCATCCTGGTCTGGGAGGAGATCCCTCAGAAGACCATCCGCCGCCTCATCAGGAGCATGCCCAGGCATTATTGGGAGGTCATACAGGCACGTGGAGGCCACGCACACTACTGAGCATCATTTTCTCATCTTGAAGCATTTCCACTGAAGTTGGATCAGCCTGTAATTTGATTTTCCACTTTGATTTTGAGCATCATTCCAACTCCAGACCTCCATGGGAAATTAGTTGTGATTTACATTGATCATTTTTCGGTTTTACTGTTCTCAACACATTCCACTATATAATGAATAAAGATTTACAACTGGAATATTTCATTCAGTGATATCTAGGATGTGGGATTTTAGTGGTTCCTTTATTTTTCGAGCAGTGTATATATAATTTTTTTATATAAAATCAGAAAAATACAGGCAGAACTCCAAAAATCAAAGTGAAAAACCATGGCTTTACTGGTCCATTAGCAGCAACGGTTCTGTCAGATTTCTCTGCTTTTCTCAAGCCATATACAGTATATACAACCCCTGGCAAAAAATTATGAAATCACCGGCCTTGGAGGATGTTTATTCTGTTTTCCCTATAGTAACGGATATTTCTTGTTGCTAAAACTGTGATATTTTTTTTTTTTTCACGTTTAACCATTTTTTAAACCCCTCTGATAGTGCGATCACACAACATACAAGTATCTGATGGCTCTGGTGATGCCCTGTACTACTGTTGTGCCAGGTATCATCACTGCCTGTCAGTGTAATACTAACGGCCCCATACACATGAGATAAGTGTTGGCTGAACAGTCATTTGGCAGACGGCTATCTCTCCTGACTCCCCCATACACACAAATATTCCAGACTTTCCCGTGGTCTGTATGAGAGAGTCACCTCCAGACTCCTCTAGTGGAGGATTATCTACAGGAAGAGCAAATGGATTAGCCTCTGAAATTCAGGATGCCAGATCCTTCTCTGCCCTGACATCATCTGTCGAGAGGCCCCCAAATTTATTATATAGCCGCCTAAACTCCTGAAATCAGTGATTTCATGTAACTTTACTCTGTGTATGGGGGAGGTAAAAGGTAACTTATTGGACGCTGCCTCTGGCCCGGCCTAAGAGACCTTTGTACATAGCAGGCCCAGACACCATTATTAGACATGTAAGTATCATAGTAACTAGTCCGCCCCATACTATCGAGTACTTGGAGGCGGGGGGCATTCAGCCGGACTCATACCTTCTTAAATGCCATGTTTGCTTTTCGCAGCAGCAAATGGTTAAACTGCCAGGGTTTTTGTTGTAGCCGCACCTGTGCCGTCCCTGCAGTGTACATCTATGTTCTGGGAACCAAAAGATTTAATTTGTAAAAAAAAAAAATGTTTCACTTGTTAAAAAATATCATTTTCTTCTGCTTTTTTTTTTTTTTTTTTCTTCACAAGAATTGTTGGAGCCAATTTTCTTTTGAAACTTTTTAATATCTGCTTTTCTGGTGTTTTTCTTGTAATATAGGAAAGCCTAAAGGTACCGTCACACATAACGATATCGTTAACTATATCGTTGCTTTTTGTGACGTAGCAACGATATCGTTAAGGAAATCGTTATGTGTGACAGCGACCAACGATCAGGCCCCTGCTGTGACATCGTTGGTCGCTGAGGAAAGTCCAGAACTTTATTTCGTCGCTGGACTTCCCGCTGACATCGCTGGATCGATCCAGCGATGTTTTCACTGGTAACCAGGGTAAACATCGGGTTACTAAGCGCAGGGCCGCGCTTAGTAACCCGATGTTTACCCTGGTTACCAGCGTAAACGTTAAAAAAACAAACACTACATACTTACCTTCAGCTGTCTGTCCCCGGCGCTGTGCTTCTCTGCACTCCTCCTGCATCCTGTGTCAGCGCCGGCCAGCCGGAAAGCAGAGCGGTGACGTCACCGCTGTGCTTTCCGGCTGACCGGCGCTGACAGTGCAGAGGAAAGCAGAGCGCCGGAGGACAGACAGCTGAAGGTAAGTATGTAGTGTTTGTTTTTTTTAACGTTTACGCTGGTAACCAGGCTAAACATCGGGTTACTAAGCGCGGCCCTGCGCTTAGTAACCCGATGTTTACCCTGGTTACCGGGGACCTCGGGATCGTTGGTCGCTGGAGAGCTGTCTGTGTGACAGCTCTCCAGCGACCAAACAGCGACGCTGCAGCGATCGACATCGTTGTCGGTATCTCTGCAGCGTCGCTCAGTGTGAAGGTACCTTAAGGCAAGAAATAATCCCCATAAATCACTGTACATGGAGACTTTGGGATCAGATAATTTCTGATTGCGGTGTTTGTGCAAACAAAAAAGCTTTTATAAAAGCCTCAAACTTCTGTGTGTGAATCAGACCTGAGATCTAATGTGATAGAAGATTACAGTGCGGGGAAGACGGGAAACCTTCATATAGACGGCCGGTGGTGATGGAGTCAGTGACCGACTCTGGAGAAATATGTTTCTAGAGCCGTAGTAGAAGATGAAGATGTCGTCCTCATCATGAAGTAGTTATTTCTCCTGTCACGTGTAATGAATATCTCCTGCAGTATTGCTAATGCCGATTCCAGTGTCGGTAAATGAGACGAGAATTAGCGTTATGGAAGATATAGTCAATGAGGAACGTATTCAGCTGCCGACTCCGAGGAAGAAACTGCTTGTTGTCTGTGGCCTAAAATATATAGGTTTTATTAGTAGATGAAAAAAATCTATCAAAACTAATATCTACAATAACTTTATTTCAAAACCAAAAAAACGGGATTAAAAACTAGCACAACGCCCAAAATCCCTATTGTTTGGGAATGGGTAGATAAAAATCTGGCCTATTAGTTATAGGGCAACGGGTGGGAGCAGGATATAAAAACCCTATACGTCCCTGATCGCTCCCTGCCTGTCAGCGGAGGTTGGCACCCTCTTGGACGCAATATGGCGCCCCCGCTCCTCGACGGCTAACCCTATCAGCCCTACAAGTCCCTAAAATTATGTGGGGATGCTAAAGCTGATAATACCTCTAAATACCTAACAACTAGCACCCACACACAAAAAACTACATATACCACCAAAAAAATGCCAGATGGTAAATCACCAATAATAAAACTAAGCTAGGAAGGCCCGATCTGACCGTACCAAGCCCTACAGGTGTATAGATATATAACTAGCCTACTTAATGGCTATTACACCCTCCAGAAACCCTACCCGGTAATTCCTGCCTGACAGCGGAGGTTAGCACCCTCATGAACGCAAAATGGCGCCCCCGCTCCTCGGCGGCTGTCCCTGCCGACCCTTACAAGATCCCTATCAAATGGGGATCCTAGCAGTATACTGGTGTCTAGGGGGCTACACTAGTGTGCCTTACCAAACTACCCCTATTACTCGGTCAGACCATAATGCAAAAACCAGATGATACAAGCACACAGTAGTCTAAAACAGTATACTTATTAAGGCCCACCAGAATATTTACAAATATTAACACATACAGGGTAGGTATAACCACCACCACCCCCAGATAAAGTTTTATTGATCTTAAATGCTTATAGCCGCAACATTAACTCAGATAGGGAGGTCTAATGTTACCAAGGGCGCAATACAACTGGTATATATAAATTCAAACGGTGCCCCGATATAAATGTACAAATGGTGAAATACCAAAGAAACAAATGAAAAACCAGATACACTTATCTGTGTTCAGGTCTCGCCTCTACGTGTTTCCCCCCCATGATATGGTTCCTCAGGAGGCATATGGGTAAATCAAAGTCCGTGTGCTAAAGACACATCAGAGATAAGTGCTGTGCCTGGTTGCAGGCATGGGGATTACACTGACCAAACCATCATTAAATAGCCACCGCCCTTAAGATGAACGAAAAGGGGGGAGGGGGCTAAATCATGCTTAAATGTAATCACTATTTCAATATTCCAAAATTGGAATGGGTACCTGTGCTGCTATCCGTGCGACTGTATGCTATGACCGCCATAGCTCTCGTGCTTACACTGGCGTCCTAGTCCTGCGCACGCGCCGTTTACAGACCCTAGAGGTCCGTTTCTCTCTAATCGGCACTGCGCATGCGCTGCCGGCCGCCATTTTATTGAAGATAATCACACACTGCGCAGGAGCCGTTTACTTAATCTCCGAGTCCCAGACCTACACTGCGCATGCGTTACCGGTCATCAGTACCTGGCAGATAATACAGCCGTGCGCAAGGACCATGTCTTTGGTAGCCAATCTGTGTAAATCCGCTCTCCACAGTGGGCCACCACACTACACATACAGTGGGGCAAGAAAGTATTTAGTCAGTCAGCAATAGTGCAAGTTCCACCACTTAAAAAGATGAGAGGCGTCTGTAATTTACATCATAGGTAGACCTCAACTATGGGAGACAAACTGAGAAAAAAAAATCCAGAAAATCCCATTGTCTGTTTTTTTATCATTTTTTTTGCATATTATGGTGGAAAATAAGTATTTGGTCAGAAACAAACAATCGAGATTTCTGGCTCTCACAGACCTGTAACTTCTTCTTTAAGAGTCTCCTCTTTCCTCCACTCAATACCTGTAGTAATGGCACCTGTTTAAACTTGTTATCAGTATAAAAAGACACCTGTGCACACCCTCAAATAGTCTGACTCCAAACTCCACTATGGTGAAGACCAAAGAGCTGTCAAAGGACACCAGAAACAAAATTGTAGCCCTGCACCAGGCTGGGAAGACTCAATCTGCAATAGCCAACCAGCTTGGAGTGAAGAAATCAACAGTGGGAGCAATAATTAGAAAATGGAAGACATACAAGACCACTGATAATCTCCCTCGATCTGGGGCTCCACGCAAAATCCCACCCCGTGGGGTCAGAATGATCACAAGAACGGTGAGCAAAAATCCCAGAACCACGCGGGGGGACCTAGTGAATGAACTGCAGAGAGCTGGGACCAATGTAACAAGGCCTACCATAAGTAACACACTACGCCACCATGGACTGAGATCCTGCAGTGCCAGACGTGTCCCACTGCTTAAGCCAGTATATGTCCGGGCCCGTCTGAAGTTTGCTAGAGAGCATTTGGATGATCCAGAGGAGTTTTGGGAGAATGTCCTATGGTCTGATGAAACCAAACTGGAACTGTTTGGTAGAAACACAACTTGTCGTGTTTGGAGGAAAAAGAATACTGAGTTGCATCCATCAAACACCATACCTACTGTAAAGCATGGTGGTGGAAACATCATGCTTTGGGGCTGTTTCTCTGCAAAGGGGCCAGGACGACTGATCCGGGTACATGAAAGAATGAATGGGGCCATGTATCGTGAGATTTTGAGTGCAAACCTCCTTCCATCAGCAAGGGCATTGAAGATGAAACGTGGCTGGGTCTTTCAACATGACAATGATCCAAAGCACACTGCCAGGGCAACGAAGGAGTGGCTTCGTAAGAAGCATTTCAAGGTCCTGGAGTGGCCTAGCCAGTCTCCAGATCTCAACCCTATAGAAAACCTTTGGAGGGAGTTGAAAGTCCGTGTTGCCAAGCGAAAAGCCAAAAACATCACTGCTCTAGAGGAAATCTGCACGGAGGAATGGGCCAACATACCAACAACAGTGTGTGGCAACCTTGTGAAGATTTACAGAAAACGTTTGACCTCTGTCATTGCCAACAAAGGATATATTACAAAGTATTGAGATGAAATTTTGTTTCTGACCAAATACTTATTTTCCACCATAATATGCAAATAAAATGTTAAAAAAACAGACAATATGATTTTCTGGATTTTTTTTTTCTCAGTTTGTCTCCCATAGTTGAGGTCTACCTATGATGTAAATTACAGACGCCTCTCATCTTTTTAAGTGGTGGAACTTGCACTATTGCTGACTGACTAAATACTTTTTTGCCCCACTGTATATATACGCACGCTAGCCACAAAACCTCCGCCCACACATAAGACAGTTACGCCCGATGATACTTTGGCAAGGTACCCCGGTGTAAGCCTACCATTGGTTCTGATACCCCTATATCCTGCCAGTGAGCCTTTTTACGATACAAACCATAGAACTAATGGCTAATCCCTATTCATTAGACTCACCGCAGGTATAGATTATAATGCTCACAAGTAAACGCCCAGATAAGCGCTCAGATGGAAAATGACAGCGCACAAAGTCAATTGGCAAATCCCCAAACCCCATTACCCTTATCAAACACCCATTATGAAGATAATACCTATCATTAGATAACACTGGAGTTAACAATACAACTCCTATAACCCAATCATATATACTGCAAACCGTCTACTAGGTCTACACGGCTCTCTTATTCACATCAGGGGAAGAAGGGCAGAAACGGACCAGATGAGAACAGTTCACACAAAACAACTATAAGTCAACCGCTCATTCAGTCCTCTCGGGACCACCGACTCCATCCTGAATATCCATTGGGTTTCCTTTTGCAGGATAACCTTATCCCAGTCACCTCGCCTACCATTTTGTTTCACCACCTCCAAAACACAGAAAGACAGTACCTTATTATCGCCCTGATGTGACTCCCAGATGTGGCGTGCTATGGGGGTGTCTCTACCATTTTTTATATCTCCCAGGTGTTCCCCGATCCTCCTTCTCAATTCTCTTTTGGTCTTCCCTATATAGTTCTGTGGACATGTACACGCAGCCATATAGACCACCCCGGTGGTTTTACAGTTGGCAAAATCCCTACAGAAAAATTGCCTTCCATTAGATGCACTGGTGAAGCTCTTACACGGTACTATAAAGTCACAAAATGAACAATTTCCACACTTAAAAGTACCGTTAACCCGTCTATCCAGCCAGGTTCCTTCATGCTTTGGTCTTTTGTAATGGCTGTGTACAAGCCGATCTTTCAGGGAACGTCCCCTACGGAAGGTGATTTGGGGTCTACCTGGGACGATATCTACCAGGGTCTCATCCATTTGTAGAATACCCCAGTGTTTATTGAGGACACTGAAAACTCGATTGACCTGATTATCATAGGTTCCAATGATCCTTGGGATATCCTCAACCTCTGGTTTCCTATTAGTCTGTAGGAGAGACCGTCTATCTTTCCCCACAGCATTTCTAAAGGCCGGATCCAGGACCTCATCCGGATAGCCCCGGGCCCTGAACCTCTCTCTTAAATCATACGCCTGTGCCCTGAAAGTAGCAGGGCTGGAGCAGTTTCTTCTTGCTCGTAGGTATTGGCCCCGCGGGATGCCCCTCTTCAGGGGAGCCGGGTGATGACTCTCCCACCGAAGAAGGGCATTTGTAGCCGTTGGCTTACGAAACAGTCGTGTATCTAACATGCCATTCGCATTGATGGTAATCTTAACAACAAGAAAGGCCAGTTCACACATATCACTCTCTGACGTGAATCTCAGTCCCACCTCATTGTTATTAAGACCTTGTACAAAACTGTTAAACTCCATTTTTGTGCCACTCCATATCACCAGGACATCATCGATATATCTATACCATGCTGATATCTTGTTAGTCCACCATTCCTCTGTACCAGGGAACACAACAGTTTCCTCCCACCAGCCCAGGAGGAGATTTGCATACGAGGGTGCACAAGAGCAACCCATTGTCGTCCCCCTGAGCTGGTGGAAGTACTTCCTATCAAAAAGAAAATAATTGTGGGTTAAGATAAACTTCATCAATTCAACCACAAAATTGTTGTGTTTCTCAAAGAAGACGGCTCTAGTTCTTAGGAAATATTCAAGTGCCCTAAGGCCCATAGTGTGGGGAATGCTACTATATAAGGCCTCGACATCGATCGAGCCTAAAATAGTCCCCTGTTCAACCACAACGCCGTCTATCTTTTGAAGTAAATCAGACGTGTCCCGCACGTATGAAGGCAGTGATGTTACAAATGGACGTAGGATATTATCTACATAAATGCCAACATTCTGGCTCAATGAGCCAACCCCTGAAACTATGGGGCGTCCCCTTAGGGGAGAGAGGCCCTTATGCACTTTAGGGAGTGCGTAAAAGGTTGGAATCATTGGAGTACGGGGGGCCAAAAACTTATGCTCATTAAAAGAGATCAACTTTTCATTCAGACCAGCGTCCAAAATAGTCATCAATGATGCTGTAAACCTTTCTGTAGGGTCATTCTCAAGTCTGCCATAAGTCTCCTTATCATCAAGGATTAGTTTACACATGTCAACATATCTTTGATGGTCGAGGATGACCAAATTACCACCTTTATCAGATTGCTTAACTATGATTTGGTCATTTTTCTCCAATCTCTCTAAGGCCTCCCATTCTTCACTACTCAGATTTGATGGTACATCTCCATTTCTACGGCCAATCTTTTTAAGGTCATCCTCGACCAGTTTAAGGAAAATGTCGATATTAGTGTAATCTCCGGGGGGGGGGGGGCATTCTATTACTCTTCAATTTGAGGTCAGTATGTGGACCCATCCCTCTCCCCCTTTCATTGTCTTCAAAGAGGTCTCTTAGGGCATTTACCCCCTCTAGATCCTCTTCAGAGATACCAAGTTCTAAACACTGTTGTTTATTGTGTAAAGAAAAAAACTTTTTCCATCTTAACTTACGGCAGTAAAGATTCAAATTTTTAACCCAAGAAAAAGTAGTAGGGACAAACGTAAGTCCCTTTTTTAATACATTGAACTCTCCAGATGACAGAGCATAACTACTGAGGTTCATAATCTGATTATCATCAAACGTAGTTCTCACACCCGTTTCCTCAAATCGTACCCCGCAGGGGCCCTCTGCTCTAAAAAAGAGGAAGAATGAGGTACAGAGATGGATGAGGAGGAAGATGATGGCGCTGGAACCGAGGATCTGTTTGGTGCCCCAAAGCCACTTGCTCCTTTCATGTGGCCGATGAAGCCCTGATCTCGATCCCTGCCACCCTGATATCTGCCCATCTGGCCTCTTTGTCTCTGCCATTTTCCTTTCCCCCTATATGACGAGGAACCTCCTCCACCTCTTTGTTTCCAATATCCCCCTGGCTTTTCTGTGTCTGAGCCCTCTGCCTCAGAAGATGAAATCTCTGAAACAGTTTCTATGCCTCCTGAAAAGTTATAAGCTCTGTTGGTTTTGAATTCCTCAGAGTCCCGCATAAACTGTGTATGTTTGCGATTCTTTAGTTGATTATGATAATGCTCCACTGAAATCTGCAGGGTACTCTCCTTTTTATTAAATTCTGAGTCCGATTTGAACTGCAATGTTTTCTCTATCAGTTCATTTAGTTGTTTAGATGTAATTTCTAAGATCCTCTTCTCCTCTTCTAACAGCAATTTCATAAACCTAACAGACGAGGCTATAGACTCCTCCTGCCAGGATTTCAGAAGGCCGGGGCTAGTAACTCTTGGTGATGGTAAAATATTTACTCGTAATCCCTTAGGTACAATATTGTTTTTAATATAGTTCTCTAATGCTTTTGTTTCCCACAGGGATTTCAAATACTTATTGTAATATCCAGTTAGTTCTTTGAATGTAGAGTATATGGAAGGGCTAGAGTCAGTACCTGTGTAGCCTGAGTCAACTGAAAACACTTGATCCGCCTCACTAACCCATGATTCAGAACGGATAGGCCCTGATAAGAAACCAGCCATAATCAAAAGTAAACAAAGAAAAGTATAGTACTAGATGACCAAATTAGTATTAATCAAAAAAATCTATCAAAACTAATATCTACAATAACTATTTCAAAACCAAAAAAACGGGATTAAAAACTAGCACAACGCCCAAAATCCCTATTGTTTGGGAATGGGTAGATAAAAATCTGGCCTATTAGTTATAGGGCAACGGGTGGGAGCAGGATATAAAAACCCTATACGTCCCTGATCGCTCCCTGCCTGTCAGCGGAGGTTGGCACCCTCTTGGACGCAATATGGCGCCCCCGCTCCTCGACGGCTAACCCTATAAGCCCTACAAGTCCCTAAAATTATGTGGGGATGCTAAAGCTGATAATACCTCTAAATACCTAACAACTAGCACCCACACACAAAAAACTACATATACCACCAAAAAAATGCCAGATGGTAAATCACCAATTATAAAACTAAACTAGGAAGGTCCGATCTGACCGTACCAAGCCCTACAGGTGTATAGATATATAACTAGCATACTTAATGGCTATTACACCCTCCAGAAACCCTACCCGGTAATTCCTGCCTGACAGCGGAGGTTGGCACCCTCTTGAACGCAAAATGGCGCCCCCGCTCCTCGGCGGCTGTCCCTGCTGACCCTTACAAGATCCCTATCAAATGGGGATCCTAGCAGTATACTGGTGTCTAGGGGGCTACACTAGTGTGCCTTACCAAACTACCCCTATTACTCGGTCAGACCATAATGCAAAAACCAGATGATACAAGCACACAGTAGTCTAAAACAGTATACTTATTAAGGCCCACCAGAATATTTACAAATATTAACACATACAGGGTAGGTATAACCACCACCACCCCCAGATAAAGTTTTATTGATCTTAAATGCTTATAGCCGCAACATTAACTCAGATAGGGAGGTCTAATGTTACCAAGGGCGCAATACAACTGGTATATATAAATTCAAACGGTGCCCCGATTATAAATGTACAAATGGTGAAATACCAAAGAAACAAATGAAAAACCAGATACACTTATCTGTGTTCAGGTCTCGCCTCTACGCGTTTCCCCCCCATGATATGGCAGGAGGAGTCTATAGCCTCGTCTGTTAGGTTTATGAAATTGCTGTTGGAAGAGGAGAAGAGGATCTTAGAAATTACATCTAAACAACTAAATGAACTGATAGAGAAAACATTGCAGTTCAAATCGGACTCAGAATTTAATAAAAAGGAGAGTACCCTGCAGATTTCAGTGGAGCGTTATCATAATCAACTAAAGAATCGCAAACATACACAGTTTATGCGGGACTCTGAGGAATTCAAAACCAACAGAGCTTATAACTTTTCAGGAGGCATAGAAACTGTTTCAGAGATTTCATCTTCTGAGGCAGAGGGCTCAGACACAGAAAAGCCAGGGGGATATTGGAAACAAAGAGGTGGAGGAGGTTCCTCGTCATATAGGGGGAAAGGAAAATGGCAGAGACAAAGAGGCCAGATGGGCAGATATCAGGGTGGCAGGGATCGAGATCAGGGCTTCATGGGCCACATGAAAGGAGCAAGTGGCTTTGGGGCACCAAACAGATCCTCGGTTCCAGCGCCATCATCTTCCTCCTCATCCATCTCTGTACCTCATTCTTCCTCTTTTTTAGAGCAGAGGGCCCCTGCGGGGTACGATTTGAGGAAACGGGTGTGAGAACTACGTTTGATGATAATCATTTTATGAACCTCAGTAGTTATGCTCTGTCATCTGGAGAGATCAATGTATTAAAAAAGGGACTTACGTTTGTCCCTACTACTTTTTCTTGGGTTAAAAATTTGAATCTTTACCGCCGTAAGTTAAGATGGAAAAAGTTTTTTTTCTTTACACAATAAACAACAGTGTTTAGAACTTGGTATCTCTGAAGAGGATCTAGAGGGGGTAAATGCCCTAAGAGACCTCTTTGAAGACAATGAAAGGGGGAGAGTGATGGGTCCACATACTGACCTCAAATTGAAGAGTAATAGAATGCCCCCCCCCCCCCTGGAGATTACACCAATATCGACATTTTCCTTAAACTGGTCGAGGATGACCTTAAAAAGATTGGCCGTAGAAATGGAGATGTACCATCAAATCTGAGTAGTGAAGAATGGGAGGCCTTAGAGAGATTGGAGAAAAATGACCAAATCATAGTTAAGCAATCTGATAAAGGTGGTAATTTGGTCATCCTCGACCATCAAAGATATGTTGACATGTGTAAACTAATCCTTGATGATAAGGAGACTTATGGCAGACTTGAGAATGACCCTACAGAAAGGTTTACAGCATCATTGATGACTATTTTGGACGCTGGTCTGAATGAAAAGTTGATCTCTTTTAATGAGCATAAGTTTTTGGCCCCCCGTACTCCAATGATTCCAACCTTTTACGCACTCCCTAAAGTGCATAAGGGCCTCTCTCCCCTAAGGGGACGCCCCATAGTTTCAGGGGTTGGCTCATTGAGCCAGAATGTTGGCATTTATGTAGATAATATCCTACGTCCATTTGTAACATCACTGCCTTCATACGTGCGGGACACGTCTGATTTACTTCAAAAGATAGACGGCGTTGTGGTTGAACAGGGGACTATTTTAGGCTCGATCGATGTCGAGGCCTTATATAGTAGCATTCCCCACACTATGGGCCTTAGGGCACTTGAATATTTCCTAAGAGCTAGAGCCGTCTTCTTTGAGAAACACAACAATTTTGTGGTTGAATTGATGAAGTTTATCTTAACCCACAATTATTTTCTTTTTGATAGGAAGTACTTCCACCAGCTCAGGGGGACCGCGATGGGTTGCTCTTGTGCACCCTCGTATGCAAATCTCCTCCTGGGCTAGTGGGAGGAAACTGTTGTGTTCCCTGGTACAGAGGAATGGTGGACTAACAAGATATCAGCATGGTATAGATATATCGATGATGTCCTGGTGATATGGAGTGGCACAAAAATGGAGTTTAACAGTTTTGTACAAGGTCTTAATAACAATGCGGTGGGCTGTTATAGACCTGGTGGTTAGGAGCACCCGGAACGACCTGATGGTTAAACTCACACAGGACAAGCTCTGGGAAGTGGGAGCTTTGCTGACCACAACCCCTAATCCTATCACACAACTAGAAATAGCCGTGGAGCGTACCTAACTCTGCCTAGACGCCTCTTCACAGACTAAGAGCTAACTAGCCCTAAAGATAGAAAATAAAGCCTACCTTGCCTCAGAGAAATTCCCCAATGGAAAAGGCAGCCCCCCACATATATTGACTGTGAGTTAAGATGAAAGTCACAAACACAGAAATGAAACAAGTTTCAGCAAAGGGAGGCCAGACTTACTAAACAGACTGAGGATAGGAAAGGTATCTTTGCGGTCAGTACAAAAAACTACAAAAAGACCACGCAGAGTGTGCAAAAAGACCTCCACACCGACTCACGGTGCGGAGGTGCCACTCTGCATCCCAGAGCTTCCAGCTAGCATGGCAAAATCATGATAGCAAGCTGGACAAGGAAACAATGAACAAATAATTAACTAGCAGGGACTTAGCTTCTGCTGGAGTAGACAGGTCACCAGAAAGATCCAAGAGCGAACTGAACCAGTACAAGAACATTGACAGCTGGCATGGAGTAATGATCTGAGTGGAGTTAAATAGAGCAGCCAGCCAGAATAAACTACGTCACCTGTGAAAGGAACCTCAGAAGCAGCTGCTCCACTCACAGCCACCAGAGGGAGTCCATGGACAGAACTCGCCGAAGTACCATTCATGACCACAGGAGGGAGTTCGATAACAGAATTCACAACAGTACCCCCCCCCCTTGAGGAGGGGTCACCGAACCCTCACCAGAGCCCCCAGGCCGATCAGGACGAGCCAAATGAAAGGCACAAACTAGATCGGCAGCATGAACATCAGAGGCAAAAACCCAGGAATTATCTTCCTGACCATAACACTTCCACTTGACCAGGTACTGGAGTTTCCGTCTCGAAATGCGAGAATCCAAAATCTTCTTCACCACATACTGCAACTCCCCCTCGACCAACACCGGGGCAGGAGGATCAACGAAGGGAACCATAGGCGCCACGTATCTCCGCAATAACGACCTATGGAACACATTATGGAAGTCAAAAGAAGCTGGAAGGGCCAAACGAAATGACACAGGATTGAGAACTTCAGAAATCTTATACGGACCAATGAAACGAGGCTTAAACTTAGGAGAGGAAACCTTCATAGGAACATAACGAGATGACAACCAAACCAAATCCCAAACACGAAGTCGGGGACCAACACAGCGCCAGCGGTTAGCGAAACGTTGAGTCTTCTCCTGGGACAATGTCAAATTGTCCACCACATGAGTCCAAATCTGCTGCAACCTGTCCACCACAGTATCCACACCAGGACAGTCCGAAGGCTCAACCTGCCCTGAAGAGAAACGAGGATGGAAACCAGAATTATAGAAAAAAGGCGAAACCAAAGTAGCCGAGCTGGCCCGATTATTAAGGGCGAACTCAGCCAAAGGCAAGAAGGACACCCAATCATCCTGATCAGCAGAAACAAAGCATCTCAGATATGTCTCCAAAGTCTGATTAGTTCGTTCGGTTTGGCCATTTGTCTGAGGATGAAAAGCCGAAGAAAAAGACAAATCAATGCCCATCTTGGCACAAAAGGACCGCCAAAACCTCGAAACAAACTGGGAACCTCTGTCCGAGACGATGTTCTCCGGAATGCCATGCAAACGAACCACATGCTGGAAAAACAATGGCACCAAATCGGAGGAGGAAGGCAATTTAGACAAGGGTACCAAATGGACCATCTTAGAGAAGCGATCACAAACCACCCAAATGACTGACATCCTTTGAGAGACAGGGAGATCTGAAATAAAATGCATGGAAATATGCGTCCAGGGCCTCTTCGGGAGCGGCAAGGGCAAAAGCAACCCACTGGCACGAGAACAGCAGGGCTTAGCCCGAGCACAAGTCCCACAGGACTGCACAAAAGAACGCACATCCCGTGACAAAGAAGGCCACCAAAAGGATCTAGCCACCAAATCTCTGGTACCAAAGATTCCAGGATGACCAGCCAACACCGAACAATGAACCTCAGAGATAACTCTACTCGTCCATTTATCAGGGACAAACCGTTTCTCCGCTGGACAATGGTCAGGTCTATCAGCCTGAAACTTCTGCAGCACGCGCCGCAAATCAGGGGAGACGGCAGACAAAATTACCCCCTCTTTGAGAATACCCGCCGGCTCAGGAACACCCGGAGAGTCAGGCACACAACTCCTTGACAGGGCATCAGCCTTCACATTCTTAGAGCCCGGAAGGTACGAAACCACAAAATCAAAACGGGAGAAAAACAGCGACCATCGAGCCTGTCTAGGATTCAACCGTTTGGCAGACTCGAGATAAGTCATTCTTTTGATCCATCAAGACCACCACGCGATGCTTGGCTCCTTCAAGCCAATGTCGCCACTCCTCGAATGCCCACTTCATGGCCAACAACTCTCGATTGCCAACATCATAATTGCTCTCAGCAGGCGAGAATTTTCTAGAAAAGAAGGCACATGGTTTCATCACCGAGTCATCAGAACTTCCTTGCGACAAAACAGCCCCTGCTCCAATCTCAGAAGCATAAACCTCGACCTGAAACAGGAGCGAAACATCTGGCTGGCACAACACAGGAGCAGAAGAAAAACGACGCTTCAACTCCTGAAAAGCCTCTACAGCCACAGAGGACCAATTGACCACATCAGCACCTTTCTTGGTCAAATCAGTCAACGGTTTAGCAACACTAGAAAAATTAGCGATGAAGCGACGGTAAAAATTAGCAAAGCCCAGGAACTTCTGCAGGCTCTTCACAGATGTCGGCTGAGTCCAATCATAAATGGCCTGATCCTTAACAGGGTCCATCTCGATAGTAGAAGGGGAAAAAATGAAACCCAAAAATGAAACCTTCTGAACTCCAAAGAGACATTTTGACCCCTTCACAAACAAGGAATTCGCACAAAGGACCTGGAACACCATTCTGACCTGCTTCACATGAGACTCCCAATCATCCGAAAAGACCAAAATATCCAAATATACAATCATGAATCTATCCAGGTACTTTCGGAAGATGTCATGCATAAAGGGCTGAAACACAGATGGAGCATTAGAAAGCCCGAATGGCATAACCAGGTACTCAAAATGGCCCTCGGGCGTATTAAATGTTTTCCATTCATCGCCCTGTTTAATTCGCACAAGATTATACGCCCCTCGAAGATCTATCTTGGTGAACCAACTAGCCCCCTTAATCCGAGCAAACAAATCAGACAGCAGCGGAAAAGGGTACTGAAATTTGACTGTGATCTTATTAAGAAGGCAGTAATCAATACAAGGTCTCAAAGAGCCATCCTTCTTGGCCACAAAAAAGAACCCTGCTCCCAACGGTGATGACGACGGGCGAATATGACCTTTCTCCAAGGATTCCTTTATATAACTCCGCATAGCGGCGTGCTCTGGCACAGATAAATTAAACAGTCGGCCCTTAGGAAACTTACTACCAGGAATCAAATTAATAGCACAATCGCAATCCCTATGAGGAGGTAGGGCACCGGATTTGGGCTCTTCAAATACATCCCGGTAATCTGACAAAAACTCAGGGACTTCAGAAGGAGTGGAAGGCGAAATTGACAGCAATGGAACATCACCATGTACCCCCTGACAACCCCAGCCGGACACAGACATAGATTTCCAATCCAATACTGGATTATGGACCTGTAGCCATGGCAACCCCAAAACGACCACATCATGCAGATTATGCAACACCAAAAGGCGAATATCCTCCTGATGTGCAGGAGCCATGCACATGGTCAATTGAGTCCAGTACTGAGGCTTATTCTTGGCCAAAGGCGTAGCATCAATTCCTCTCAATGGAATAGGATACTGCAAGGGCTCCAAGAAAAAACCACAGCGCCTAGCAAACTCCAAGTCCATCAAATTCAGGGCAGCGCCCGAATCCACAAATGCCATAACAGAATAGGACGACAGAGAGCAAATCAGAGTAACGGACAAAAGAAATGTAGACTGTACCGTACCAATGGTGGCAGACCTAGCGAACCGCTTAGTGCGCTTAGGACAATCGGAGATAGCATGAGTGGAATCACCACAGTAAAAACACAGCCCATTCCGACGTCTGTGTACTTGCCGTTCAGCTCTGGTCAAAGTCCTATCACACTGCATAGGCTCAGGCCTATGCTCAGAGAATACCGCCAGATGGTGCACAGCTTTGCGCTCACGCAAGCGCCGATCGATCTGAATGGCCAAGGACATAGACTTTCAGACCAGCAGGCGTGGGAAATCCCACCATGACATCCTTAAGGGCTTCAGAAAGACCCTTTCTGAAAATTGCCGCCAGGGCACACTCTTTCCACTGAGTAAGCACAGACCACTTTCTAAACTTCTGACAGTACACATCCGCTTCATCCTGACCCTGACACAAAGCCAGCAAGATTTTCTCTGCCTGATCCATTGAATTTGGTTCATCATAAAGCAATTCAAGCGCCAGAAAAAACACATCTACATCACGCAATGCAGGATCTCCTGGCGCAAGGGAAAATGCCCAGTCTTGAGGGTCACCACGCAACAAAGAAATAATGATTTTTACTTGTTGAATGGGGTCACCAGAGGAGCGGGGTTTCAAAGCTAGAAACAGTTTACAATTATTTTTGAAATTCAGGAACTTAGATCTATCCCCAGAAAACAAATCAGGAATTGGAATTCTAGGCTCTAACATCGGATTCTGAACCACAAAATCTTGAATGTTTTGTACTCTTGCAGTGAGATGATCCACACAAGAGGACAGACCTTGAATGTCCATATCTACACCTGTGTCCTGAACCACCCAGAGGTAAATGGGAAAAGAAAGACAAAACACACTGCAGAGAAAAAAAAAATGGTCTCAGAACTTCTCTTATCCCTCTATTGAGATGCATTAATACTTTGGGCCAGCTGTACTGTTATGGACCTGGTGGTTAGGAGCACCCGGAACGACCTGATGGTTAAACTCACACAGGACAAGCTCTGGGAAGTGGGAGCTTTGCTGACCACAACCCCTAATCCTATCACACAACTAGAAATAGCCGTGGAGCGTACCTAACTCTGCCTAGACGCCTCTTCACAGCCTAAGAGCTAACTAGCCCTAAAGATAGAAAATAAAGCCTACCTTGCCTCAGAGAAATTCCCCAAAGGAAAAGGCAGCCCCCCACATATATTGACTGTGAGTTAAGATGAGTCACAAACACAGAAATGAAACAGGTTTCAGCAAAGGGAGGCCAGACTTACTAAACAGACTGAGGATAGGAAAGGTATCTTTGCGGTCAGCACAAAAAATACAAAAAGACCACGCAGAGTCTGCAAAAAGACCTCCACACCGACTCACGGTGCGGAGGTGCCACTCTGCATCCCAGAGCTTCCAGCTAGCAAGGCAAAATCATGATAGCAAGCTGGACAAGGAAACAATGAACAAATTAACTAGCAGGGACTTAGCTTCTGCTGGAGTAGACAGGTCACCAGAAAGATCCAAGAGCGAACTGAACCAGTACAAGAACATTGACAGCTGGCATGGAGTAACGATCTGAGTGGAGTTAAATAGAGCAGCCAGCCAAAGAATAAACTACGTCACCTGTGGAATGAACCTCAGAAGCAGCAGCTCCACTCACAGCCACCAGAGGGAGTCCATGGACAGAACTCGCCGAAGTACAATTCATGACCACAGGAGGGAGTTCGATAACAGAATTCACAACAGTGGGCCTGAGATTCACGTCAAAGAGTGATATGTGTGAACTGGCCTTTCTTGTTGTTAAGATTACCATCAATGCGAATGGCATGTTAGATACACGACTGTTTCGTAAGCCAACGGCTACAAATGCCCTTCTTCGGTGGGAGAGTCATCACCCGGCTCCCCTGAAGAGGGGCATCCCGCGGGGCCAATACCTACGAGCAAGAAGAAACTGCTCCAGCCCTGCTACTTTCAGGGCACAGGCGTATGATTTAAGAGAGAGGTTCAGGGCCCGGGGCTATCCGGATGAGGTCCTGGATCCGGCCTTTAGAAATGCTGTGGGGAAAGATAGACGGTCTCTCCTACAGACTAATAGGAAACCGGAGGTTGAGGATATCCCGAGGATCATTGGAACCTATGATAATCAGGTCAATCGAGTTTTCAGTGTCCTCAATAAACACTGGGGTATTCTACAAATGGATGAGACCCTGGTAGATATCGTCCCAGGTAGACCCCAGATCACCTTCCGTAGGGGACGTTCCCTGAAAGATCGGCTTGTACACAGCCATTACAGAAGACCAAAGCATGAAGGAACCTGGCTGGATAGATGGGTTAAAGGTACTTTTAAGTGTGGAAATTGTTCATTTTGTGACTTTATAGTACCGTGCAATTTTTCTGTAGGGATTTTGCCAACTGTAAAACCACCGGGGTGGTCTATATGGCTACGTGTACATGTCCACAGAACTATATAGGGAAGACCAAAAGAGAATTGAGAAGGAGGATCGGGGAACACCTGGGAGATATAAAAAATGGTAGAGACACCCCCATAGCACGCCATATCTGGGAGTCACATCAGGGCGATATAGCGGACTGTCTTTCTGTGTTTTGGAGGTGGTGAAACAAAATGGTAGGCGAGGTGACTGGGATAAGGTTATCCTGCAAAAGGAAACCCAATGGATATTCAGGATGGAGTCGGTGGTCCCGAGAGGACTGAATGAGCGGTTGACTTATAGTTGTTTTGTGTGAACTGTTCTCATCTGGTCCGTTTCTGCCCTTCTTCCCCTGATGTGAATAAGAGAGCCGTGTAGACCTAGTAGACGGTTTGCAGTATATATGATTGGGTTATAGGAGTTGTATTGTAACTCCAGTGTTATCTAATGATAGGTATTATCTTCATAATGGGTGTTTGATAAGGGTAATTGGGGATTTGCCAATTGACTTTGTGCGCTGTCATTTTCCATCTGAGCGCTTATCTGGGCGTTTACTTGTGAGCATTATAATCTATACCTGCAGTGAGTCTAATGAATAGGTATTAGCCATGAGTACTATGGTTTGTATTGTAAAATGGCTCACTGGCAGGATATAGGGGTATCAGAACCAATGGTAGGCTTACACCGGGGTACCTTGCCAAAGTATCATCGGGCGTAACTGTCTTATGTGTGGGCGGAGGTTTTGTGGCTAGCGTGCGTATATATATGTGTAGTGTGGTGGCCCACTGTGGAGCGCGGATTTACACAGATTGGCTACCAAAGACATGGTCCTTGCGCACGGCTGTATTATCTGCCAGGTACTGATGACCGGTAACGCATGCGCAGTGTAGGTCTGGGACTCAGAGATTAAGTAAACGGCTCCTGCGCAGTGTGTGATTATCTTCAATAAAATGGCGGCCGGCAGCGCATGCGCAGTGCCGATTAGAGAGAAACGGACCTCTAGGGTCTGTAAACGGCGCGTGCGCAGGACTAGGACGCCAGTGTAAGCACGAGGGCTATGGCGGTCATAGCATACAGTCGCACGGATAGCAGCACAGGTACCTGTTATGATGAGGTAATTCAGTACCACAATGGACATAAGTCAGAGCACATACAGTGATCTGACAATAACCCCAAAACATAGAACGAGCTCTGAGACGTGGGAACTCTGCTGACCGCAATCCCTAATCCTCTCCAACCACACTAGAGGCAGCCGTGGATTGCGCCTAACGCTCCCTATGCAACTCGGCACAGCCTGAGAAACTAGCTAGCCTGAAGATAGAAAATAAGCCTACCTTGCCTCAGAGAAATACCCCAAAGGAAAAGGCAGCCCCCACATATGACTGTGAGTTAAGATGAAAAGACAAACGTAGAGATGAAATAGATTTAGCAAAGTGAGGCCCGACTTACTAAACAGAGCGAGGATAGGAAAGGTAACTTTGCGGTCAACACAAAACCCTACAAACAACCACGCAAAGGGGCAAAAAGACCCTCCGTACCTATCTAACGGCACGGAGGTACACCCTCTGCGTCCCAGAGCTACCAGCAAGCAAGAAAAAAACAAATAAGCAAGCTGGACAGAAAAAAGCAGCAAACAAAATAACAAAGCGGAACTTAGCTATGCAGAGCAGCAGGCCACAGGAACGATCCAGGAGGAAACAGGTCCAATTCTAGAACATTGACTGGAGGCCAGGATCAAAGCACTAGGTGGAGTTAAATAGAGCAGCACCTAATGACTTCACCACATCACCTGAGGAAGGAAACTCAGAAGCTGCAGTACCACTCTCCTCCACCAACGGAAGCTCACAGAGAGAATCAGCCAAAGTACCACTTGTGACCACAGGAGGGAGCTCTGCCACAGAATTCACAACAGGTACCTATTCCAATTTTGGAATATTGAAATGGTGATTACATTTAAGCATGATTTAGCCCCCTCCCCCCTTTTTGTTCATCTTAAGGGCGGTGGCTATTTAATGATGGTTTGGTCAGTGTAATCCCCATGCCTGCAACCAGGCACAGCACTTATCTCTGATGTGTCTTTAGCACACGGACTTTGATTTACCCATATGCCTCCTGAGGAACCATATCATGGGGGGAAACGCGTAGAGGCGAGACCTGAACACAGATAAGTGTATCTGGTTTTTCATTTGTTTCTTTGGTATTTCACCATTTGTACATTTATAATCGGGGCACCGTTTGAATTTATATATACCAGTTGTATTGCGCCCTTGGTAACATTAGACCTCCCTATCTGAGTTAATGTTGCGGCTATAAGCATTTAAGATCAATAAAACTTTATCTGGGGGTGGTGGTGGTTATACCTACTCTGTATGTGTTAATATTTGTAAATATTCTGGTGGGCCTTAATAAGTATACAGTTTTAGACTACTGTGTGCTCGTATCATCTGGTTTTTGCATTATGGTCTGACCGAGTAATAGGGGTAGTTTGGTAAGGCACACTAGTGTAGCCCCCTAGACACCAGTATACTGCTAGGATCCCCATTTGATAGGGATCTTGTAAGGGTCAGCAGGGACAGCCGCCGAGGAGCGGGGGCGCCATTTTGCGTTCAAGAGGGTGCCAACCTCCGCTGTCAGGCAGGAATTACCGGGTAGGGTTTCTGGAGGGTGTAATAGCCATTAAGTAGGCTAGTTATATATCTATACACCTGTATTGCTTGGTACGGTCAGATCGGGCCTTCCTAGCTTAGTTTTATTATTGGTGATTTACCATCTGGCATTTTTTTGGTGGTATATGTAGTTTTTTGTGTGTGGGTGCTAGTTGTTAGGTATTTAGAGGTATTATCAGCTTTAGCATCCCCACATAATTTTAGGGACTTGTAGGGCTTATAGGGTTAGCCGTCGAGGAGCGGGGGCGCCATATTGCGTCCAAGAGGGTGCCAACCTCCGCTGACAGGCAGGGAGCGATCAGGGACGTATAGGGTTTTTATATCCTGCTCCCACCCGTTGCCCTATAACTAATAGGCCAGATTTTTATCTACCCATTCCCAAACAATAGGGATTTTGGGCGTTGTGCTAGTTTTTAATCCCATTTTTTTGGTTTTGAAATAAAGTTATTGTAGATATTAGTTTTGATAGATTTTTTTTTAATTAATACTAATTTGGTCATCTAGTACTATACTTTTCTTTATTAGTAGATGTCAAGAAGAAAACTAAATACTGTAAAATAATAAAAATACAACTGCTGCTTGGGTCCCCGCCAGTCTCTGTATTTTCTGGTCAGTCCCAACGATCTTGTTTCCTACAGCCAATCAGTTGACAAAGCAGTGAGTAACATAACCAGTGATTGGGAAAATAGAGATGTCTTAGTCAGCAATTTCAATTATGCTCCAGTCCATACAAGACTAGATAATAGAATATCTACACATTCTGTCTCCTGATATGTTTCCCTTACTATCTCCAGTAATTGTATTACACAGGATTTTTATGATGTTACATCGGCTCATCTTCTCATTCAGGTCTCTACAATATCGGATCCTCTCAGTGAAGATCTTCTATAGAAGAAAATTTTTTTGATTTACACATTAAAGATGAATATGGACAGAGAAAAGTTGGCGGAGAGGATATTACACCTCACCCTAGAGATCCTCTTCCGGCTTACTGGAGAGGTGAGAGATTCTGATGACGTCACATTACATTATTCTTATCTATGGGAATAACAGATGGACAGAACTGGAGAGGTTAGGACTCTGGAAATGTCTGTAGTGAGATTTATTATTGTGTCTCTCAATAACCAGGATTACACAGTAGTGAAGAAGACATCTAGTGAGCGCTGTCAGGACCCTGTGTCTGAGGGATGGGGAAGACCCCTGAGTCCAATCATGGGTCCTCCTCCTCACCCCTTAATAAATGAGGACATCAATGACCAGAAGATCCTAGAACTCGCCTACAAGATGATTGAGCTGCTGACTGGAGAGGTGACACTGCTGGGAATGCTGGGACATTATGCAGTAACACTATGAAGGGATCAGGGGGATGACTGTATTATTTTGTGTCAGGTTCCTATAAGGTGTCAGGATGTCGCAGTCTATTTCTCCATGGAGGAGTTGGAGTATTTAGATGGACACAAAGATGTATACAAAAACGTCAAGATGGAGGTTCCTCAGCCACTCACATCTTCAGGTATTAGACAGGACTTAAATACACACGGCCTATAATTATCTGTATGTAAAGAATGAATTCAGTCCCTCTATGTGTTTCCTCCAGATCAATCCAGTAAGAGGACAACACCAGAGAGATGTCCCCGTCCTCTTCTTCCACAGGACTGTAAACAAGAAGATCCCAGTGTTCCTCAGGATCATCAGGTAGATGGATAGAAAATGTCATGAAATCTTTACAACGTGTAGACGATGGCTGTGAAGGTCGTGCATTCAGTCTTGTTTTATCCTCCAGTATTATATGTTTTATACTTGTGTAATGAAAAGGGTGGAGATGACAGGATTAGAGCCAATCATAGATGTGACTTCTCCATCTGTCGGTGATTTTTGCAATATTTGTTTCAGGGTGAAGATCTGACCCATATTAATACTACAGAAACATATGTGAGGGGTGATGAGTGGTGTAAAGAGGAGATTCCTACTTATGACTACCCAGGTGAGTAGTAACCACTAGGGTTAAGCGAAACGGATCGTTCATTTTCAAAAGTCGCCGACTTTTGGCAAAGTCGGGTTTCATGAAACCCGACCCGATCCCTGTGTGGGGTCGGCCATGCGGTACGCGACTTTCGTGCCAAAGTCGCCTTTCGTATGACGCGCTTGGCGCCATTTTTTCAGCCAATGAAGGAGCGTGGGCAGAGTGATGACATAGGTCTTAGGGGCGTGGACGCCTATCGTCATCTTGTCGCTTGTGCGCTGTAGCGATTTGAAATGTGTATCACCAGCTTTTCTGTTCAGGGACAGGATACTCTTGTGGTCAGGACTCATAGTAGCGCCAATGGTCCACCATAAATGAGTGCAATTCCAGTTTAGTGTTGTAGTTCTCCTTTCATAGATACATTTTTGTTGGGGATGTAACATTTTTTATTCTGTATCTTTTTTTACAGGTTCATTCTGTATGACAGTTTGATTGTTATGGGATCGGCCTGCCTCACTTATGTGAGTCTGTAACTCCCTGGTAGTCATTAAAAAAAGGTCTCCATTGCGTCTTGCAAATCCCCAAGATCTAAATTTAAGACACCTCAGTTGGGCACTATTATAAACAGTTATTTTTGAATGTCTAATATTTCTCCTTGAAACTCATCTGATAGAAAATATTGTCCCTGTTAAAGGACAGGTTTACCTCCACAATTATTAAAACTTAAGGATACCAAACTGGGGAACCCTCCTGGCACCTCTATTGAGGTCTGATATTAACTGTTATCACCAAACTTAACTATTAATAATTAATATCCACTTAATAATGCCTCAACGTTATCTTTTTCTTATACTATATACTAACTGAAACAAAACAGTGTAACAATAAAGGATATTTATTACACACACAAGTCTGTGTATATATATATATATATATATATATATATATATATATATATATATAATGTATATATTTATATATATATATATATATATAATGTATATATTTATACCCAAGCTGGCGACTATCTCTCTGTCTATCTATCTATCTATCTATATACAAATATACGGATACAACAACTTTAATACAAATACACAGTATACAGTGATATCTCTACAATATCACACAGTAATAACCCACAATATCCAGTAATATCACAACAATATCACACAGTAAAAACCCACAATTAACTGCTCAAATCACCCAAATCAGACATACAATATCAGCCCTCCCACCTATGGCTCATCTATCCCTAAGGCCTAGTAAGTAAAGTATACTCAGCCGTGGCCATGTGTGTCCATCCCAGGAAGCAAGAGGTAATAGAGGGCTCCAAGCACAGGTGTTGTCCCTTTTATGTCCAGCCAAGAAGAGGTAGGTTCAGCCCCAGGTGTGTGGGGATGAGGTCACAAGTCTATTGTCCACTGGCAAAGGTACATCCCCTCAATCCTGATACCAGCACATGGGGTAAGGTGGAGGAGGGGCTGCTGCACCTTCCTTCTACAGTCCCCTACGATAATTTAATTGCCAAGAGCCAGCAAGCCATATACTTGCCACCACTAGTTACTCTTTTTTTAAAAGAAAATTGTTGTTTGGTCATTTCAGTAGATATGTTATGGACAGTTTTGTAAATCATCCTTTAACTACTATACATAGATTTGTACTAAGGGAGAAACCCCTAGGCTTAGGCCATGAGGCTTAGGCCATGGTGTTACCAGCTATTCTGTGAAATGAGATGGGAATAAGAATAATCAGGTAGAAAATAAAAAGTCAATATATACAAGAGTAGTCAGTAAACGGGCCGGGGTCACAACAGGAAACAAATACAAAAAACCGGAAGCTGAGCACAGAGGACTGAATCAGAGGAGAACAAGGCTGTATATGACAGCTTCTGGCAATATGCTTTGAGCTTTAGTAGGGTGTGGTGCTTTCTAATTGGCTGAAGCAGTGAGAAGATTACTTCAGCTGGAGAGCACACACATCCAAACTGCCAGACTCTGGATTGTATTACAGGCACCCTAATCTTAGTGGCTGGCTAGAAGCTGTGCCACCCATAGCTTCTGGTTCCAACGTCTCCTCAATCACCAGCGCTGCCTGCAGAATGAATAAGGCTGAGCCTGGTGATAGAAGCAGATATCGCGGGAGCATATCCCAGAGAATACGGGACACAACATTTGCAGAAGCCTTAATATTACACAATGACAGAAAACCAGAGCAGTAGAAATCCCCATAAAGTGACTCCATTTTGAAGATTCTAACCCTCAGTGAATTAATCTATAGGACTATTTTGACTCCACAGGCACATTCTGGAAATTAGCAGGCAGTGGATGTTGGAAAGTAAAAATTTAAAATATACCATTTTATTACCCAACACACAGTGCCCAGATTGTGCTCCAGGAGACACCCACAATGTAATTTAAGTGGGTTCTTCTTACTATAGTAATGGCAAATACATGGATGCTAAATGTGGTTTGGGCCCATTGCAAGGCTCAGAAGCGAGGGAAAGATTTGACTTTGGCAGAGGGGATATTGCTGGATTGGTTTATGGAAACCATGTTACTTTTCAAGAGCCTTTGAGCAACTAATGTGGAAACCTGTGTCACATGGATACCGCAACAAATAGGGGCCGAATGATCATGGCTTCTGGTTTCACAAACTCCTGCACTGGTTAAAAGTACATCACCATCTTATTAAATCATGCAGTTTTTTCCTTGCTAGCAGTTTCATTGCTTAATCTATTCAGTTGAAGCTCCTGGAGCTTTCCTATCTGGATTTTATCAGCTGTTCAGTTTCTGCCACTTCCCTCTACTATGTATGCTCACCTCTGTCACTTAGGAGTGCCAGTGTTAGCTTTTACTGCCTGGGATGGAGTTGCAGATGTGGTAGAAGTTGGCATTTGGAGATTTGATCAGAAGATCGTTTCTTGTAGTTTTGTTTGCGTGCACATCCCCATCTTCTCCTATTTGGTTTCTCCTTTCTTTATAGAGAACCTGTCATCAGTTTTGGCCGATATAAGTTATGGCCATCACCTTTCAGGGCGGATATACAGCATTCTATAATGCTGTATATCAGCCCCCAACCCAACCTGTAAGAGCAGGAAAATAACTTTTATTATACTCACCTGTGGGGTGGTCCGGTCCGAGGGGTGTTGCTCTTCTTGGTCTGGCGCCTCTCATCTTCATGTGATACCGTCCTCCTGCTTGCTTTGTGTCGTGCTCCTGCGCATGCTTAATTCTCTGCTCTGTTGAGGGCAGAGCAAAGTAGTGCAGTGTCCAGGTGCTGGGAAAGGTCAAAGAGCTCTGATGCCTGCGAACTGGAGTACTTTGTTCTGCCCTCAACAGGGCAGAGAAGTACGGATGAGCGTGATGCCGAGGAGATTGTATGGATGACGCAGGGCCGCGTCCTCCACATGAAGCAAGTAGGAGGACGGCATCACATGAAGATGGGAGGCGCCGGACTAAGACCAGTGACACCCCCTCGGACCAGACCATTCCGCAGGTGAGTATAATAAAAGTTATTTTTATTCTCTTTCAGGTCGGGTTGAAGGCATATATCAGCATCATAAAATGCTGTATATCATCCCTGAAAGGTGGTGGCCATAACTTATATCAACCAAAACTGATGACAGGTTTCCTTTAACTGTCCTATGTTCCCTTCTGTTGTTTTGTGAGTGTATTTTATGCAGCTCTGGCAAAAATTAAGAGAAATTGCAAAATGTTCAGTTTGTCTGATTTTTCTCTTTATAGGTGTATTTTTGAGTAAAATGTAAATTGTTCTTTTAGTTTATAAACTTCTTACAACATGTCTCCGAATTTCCAAGCAATAAATGTATTTTTTTTTCTGACAAAGAAAAATGGTCAAAATTAAAAACAAACAGTGCTTTCAAACCTCAAATAATGCAAAGAAAATAAGTTCATAATCATTTAGAAACAACAATACTAATGTTTTAACTCAGGAAGAGTTCAGAAATCAATATATTGTGGTTTAACCATGATTTTTAATCACAACTTTTATGCATCTTTGCATGCTTTCCACCAGTCTTTCACACTGCCTCTGGCACAAAAATATAAGCAGTTCTTTTGTTTGATGGCTTGTGACTATTCATCATCCTCTTGATTACATTCCAGACGTTTTCAATGGGGTTCAGGTCTGGAGATTGGGCTGCCCATGACAGGGTTTTGATGTGATGGTCTCTTATTTTGCCAAAGCTGTATGATTGTTATTTCAATTTATCCCTGTCCGTTTACTCCTTGGTTGTCTGATTAATGCATTCCTATACATTTCAGTTTCCACCCTCCCTGGGGGATAGACGGTACAAAAGTGGTAAATTTAGGTGCTTAGTAAGGTACGTGATCTCGGCATCTCCACCTTCTGGAGTAATGCAGAGGACAGGGACAGACCAGGGTGCGCCTAGTTCTAGTGACCTGGTTAGCACCCACAGTTCCTAGGAATTGCTTGACATTATTTTTCCACTGACAGATGATAAACCTGAATGGGGACTTGTTTTTTGAGATGGATAGAAGTTTATATTACTATTTTTTTCCCTCTCCCATGACCGCAGCATCTGAGAGAGGGTATCCGCCCACCAGGACAAGAAACCTACTGAATAAAAAGGCGGTACCTCTCCTCCGCATCAGTTTGGTGTCCTGTCCTCGTGGGAGCCTACAGAAGCAAGTGGTACACTTACCCAGGAGGGTGTCCGGGAATTCAGGATGCTATCTGCGGGTGAGGTAACGCCGACCAGGAGGTTGGCGCAACGCCATGCAGGAGGAGACCTCTTGGGTAAATGTCTCCTGCCTGCACGAGTCCTGGGTCTGCGCATGCTGAGGATTACAGGAGCGTCCCACCGATGTGTGGCGGGACGCGCTTCCGGGCTGCGCATGGCAGGGAGCGCTGGAGGAGCCGGCATGGTCTGAAGCTGAGCGCGTTGGAAAGCAGGTCGCCCGGGTGAACGCACTTGGGGGATGCAGGAAGACGTAGCGCTCCGGGACGTCACATCCGGGTCTGCGCACAGGAGGGGATCCAGTGTGTCCCGCTGACATAGCGCGCATAGACGTCAGCGGCCAACCGAGTCTGCACATGCACAGAGCTTGGGAATCCCCTCTGCACAGCGCGCCAGATTGAAAACGGCAAGAGACAGAGGAGGTGGGTCCAGTCCACCCAATATTTAAAGGAGACTGCACAGGAAGATGATGGCATTTCCTGCAGCTTCCAAGCATGGAGGAGCCACATCAGCAGTGTTACCCGACGCCTCTGCAGCAGCAGCAGCCAAAACCAATACCATCATCTTCATCTGAGCCCCTCCAGTGCCGTCAGCAGCATAGAGGGCGCAATGGCAGTTGTACAGGCAGCAGGACCAGCCTGAAGAGTAAGGCAGGTCATGAGCCCACTGCCAGGGGGGAGACATTCTTCGCAACCAGCTCAGCCTTCTCCGGTACCGTAGATTGATCAGCTGGATGGTGAGTGTTCTACATGAATGTACATTATACTAAAACAGCCCCCTTCTCTCTATTTCCTTGATAGGGAATACCCCTGAAGCGCACTTCCAAACAAAATAATAGGGAATGTGTCCTGGGCAAGGGGGATCTACATAGCTCTTATCATAAGAGGCTTTGCCCAGAGTGTATTCAGCAGACAATCTCAGATTAGACACCTGGGTTTTTAATGGATCTTAAGTCCATCATCAGATCAGAGGTCCAGGAGTCCTTAAAGGACCTGATGGGGCAAAAAGGGAAAGGGAAGCCAGAGCCACTGAATTCAAGAGTCTGAGGGATCAGTGCAGCTTGGGAGAGTTCGGACCTGTATTCATCCTCCTCTTCCGAGTAGGAGTAAGATACGGGGGATAGGCCCTTCTTCCCAGCAGAAGATACTGACAAACTGGTTAGAGCCATAAGGTCCACTTTGGGCATCTCGGATCCTAAGTCAACCAAGTGAGTTCAGGACATTATGTTTGGGGGCTTGCATCAGAGGAAGAGACATTCTTTTCCAGTTAATGAGAACATCAAAATGCTCATCAACAAGTAATGGAAGACGCTAGAGAGGAAAGTGCTACTACCATCTTCTTGAAAAGGAGATACCCTTTTGAAGAAGAGGAGGCAGTCTTCTGGGAGAAAAACCCAAAGATTGACATCGCGGGGGTTAAATCCGTTAAGAAATCAACATTGCCTCTTTAGGCTATGTGCACACATACAGGTTTTTTCGCGGTTTTTTTCGCGCTAAAAACGCTATAAAAACTCATTAAAAACGCATTCATTATGCATTCTATCATTTAGAATGCATTCTACATGTTTTGTGCACATGGATGCGTTTTTTTCGGTGAAAAAAACGCATCGCGGTAAAAAAATGAGTATGTTCATTATTTTTGCGGATTTTCTGCGTTTTTCCCGCAATTCTATGCATTTGGGAAAAAACGCACCAAAAACGCGTCAAAAACGCATCAAAATCTCGGTAAAAACGCATGCGGATTTCTGGCAGAAATGTCCGGTTTTTGTCAGGAAAATTTCTGCAAGAAATCCTGACGTGTGCACATACCCTCAGACTCTGGGGAGTCTAAGAGATCCCTTAGACAAAAATGCCGAGACCTTTCTAAAGCAGGCATGGGGAGTATTCGGTAGGTACATTAAATGCGGCAATAGCAGCAACCTGTATGGCAAGATCATTGAAAGTGTGGCTACAGCAGCTAAATGACCGTCTGAGAGACAATACCCCAAGGCAAGAGATTCTGGCAGATCTTCCTCTGTTGCAGGAAGCAGCTTCCTTTCTGACCGATGCCTTGGCGAACTCAGGTTAGCAGCAAGATCAGCAAACCTCTCAACACTGCTCGTAGAGCTCTATGGCTCAAAAGCTCGCCGGTGGATTCTTAGTCCAAGACTAGGCTATGCTTTATTCCATGTGAAGGAAAATATCTTTTTAGTCAAGATTTGGACAATATTCTTGATAAGGCAGCAAACAAGAAGAACGGTTTCCCTACTGTATCACATCCACAATTTAAATGCTCCTTTCGGAGCAGAAGATATGGCAGGAGCAAACCACCCAAGGAACAGGATGACTATAGAGATAAGAAGCCAAAGAACAAAGGTTTTATGTTTGGGGGTTCCTCATCAAGGAACCAAAAATCCTCCCAAGTGATGGGCCGTCCCAGGTGGGTGGAAGTCTGTCCTACTTCTGAACTGCCTGGGAGAAGATCTCGGCCAATGTCTGAGTGCTCAGTATACTAAAATCAGGACTGAAACTAGAGTTCGCATATATCCCCAGGCACAGCTTCAGGATCTCATCCTCCAGATCCTGGAAGGAACAACAGGCCTTGGAAGCAGAGGTGCTGCTCTTGCTCCAAAAGAGGGTGCTATTGGAGGTGCCCATTCAGGAGCAGGAGAGGGGATTTTATTTTCCCCTGTTTTTGATAAAGAAACCAGACCTGTCATACAGGACTATCATCAATCTGAGAGGCCGTAATAGATTACTGGTCTACAGACCATTCAAGATGGAGTCCATAAAGTCAGCAATCAAGGTCTTATTCCTGGGCTGTTATATGAGTGTCTTAGACCTAAAAGACGCATATTACCATGTCCCCATTCACTAGGAAGACAAGCAATTCCTAAGGGTACATAGTGAAGTCCAGCACCAAAAGGTTGCACTCCAACAAACTTTATTCCAAAATCTTCATATAAAAACATAGATGGCCAACAATAGGAAAAATGGCAAAAACAGCAGAGGTCCCAGACACCGGTTTACACGTTTCAGGGACAAATATGCCCCTTAGTCATAACCTAGTGTTATACCAGTGTGTCAGGATTTTATAATGGCCAAGGATTCAAAGAAACCCCGCCCCCATCACATGGTTCAAAATTTTTACACCCACAAACATTAAAAATCTTTTACCAGTACAAAAATACTAACTTAAAACCAACAAATATCATGCTGTCATTATATACATTCAAAAGGTCAGTGAACAATATTAATAGAATAGAATTCCTAAGAGTAGCGGTGTATGTAAGAGGACAACTCAGACATTTTCAGTACAGAGCTCTACCGTTCGGGCAGTCCATGGCCCCAAGAATCTTCACCAAGATTATTCTGGAGCTGACACCACACTTACGAGAAAAGAATGTTCTTGTAGGGCCATATCTGGACATTTTTTTTAGTGATTGGCAGGACAGAACGCAAATGCAGTGTTCAGCTAAATTACATCCAAAACACTGTGTCCAATCTTGGTTGGATGATATAGAAAAGTCGATGCTGCAGAAAAGCCATGTCTCTTCTAGGATCAATAACGTCATTAATTCCAGCAGTGCAGTGGGCCCAATGTCATTCCAGGGCTTTGCAGCAGGATATCCTAAAAGGCTTAGTGGTCATTGGGAAGGAAGGGTTACGCTTTCCCAGGAAGCAGTAGACTCTATTGTCTGGTGGCTGGATCCAGGGAATCTATCGTGCGGCGTCCTATGGTCCCTTCCAATATCAGATGAGATGGTGACAGACGCAAGCACGGAAGGATGGGGTGTGCATCTCAGAGACCATATGATGCAAGAAATCTGGTCAGAGACAGAAGCAGACAGTTCCTCAAATTACAGGGAACTACTAGCGGTAAAAAAAAATGCAGTAATAGAGTTCCTTCCCTGTTTAGAAGGGAGCCATGTTCGAATATTGTCGGACAATCGAATTTCTGTAGCCTGTATCAATCACCAAAGATCACGGCCCCTAATGCAGCTAACTCAGGACATTCTCCCTTGGGATTTCCATCTGGCCTATGTATTTCCCCAATAATGTTGATCCCGGCAGTGCTGATGAAGATTCGGGAGGAGACGGCGGATTTCATCCTCATTGCTCCCTTCTGACCCAAGAGACCATGGTTCTCTTGGATGAGGAGAATATCCCTGGAAGATCTCTAGGTTCTCCTGGATGGTCCAGGTCTCCTCAGGAAGGGCCCATTGTTACATCCACAGAAGTCAGGTCTTCATTTGACGGCCTGGATTTTGATGCTGCTAATATAGAGGGGATTTTCTCCGACCTTGGTAGCTATTTTATTGCAGAGTAGAAAGCCTAAAACAACTAGGATTTATGGTAGAATATGGGAAATATTTGGGCTTTCTCGGGGCAGTCTGTTTGGCGTACGGTCCCAATCAGGGATATCCTAGAATTCCTTCAGAGGGGTATGGAGATGGGCCTGGCCACAGCATCCTTAAGGTGCAGGTATCTGCCTTAGGAGCCCTTTATAATTATAATCTAGTGGCAGATAGGTGGGTGGTCAGGTTCATTAAAGCATGCCAGAGGTCTAGACTGGTGCCAGCCCCAAAGATGCCTCCGTGGGAGTTGAACTTGGTCCTGGAAGCCTTAACAAAATTACCCTTTGAACCCATACATGAGGCGTCAGATAAGATACTAGAACTAAAAACAGTAATTCTAGTAGCCTCAATATTGGCACATAGGGTTAGTGATTTGCAGGCCCTATCCATTAATCTTTCTTTCATGCAGGTGTTAGAAGATAGGGTAGTGTTGAGGCCAGATCCACTGTATCTCCCCAAGTTGGTCTCCAAGTTTCATAGGAGTCAGGAGGTAGTTCTTCCCTCCTTCTATAGTGAACCAAAGACTTCAGAAGGCTTCACAAATTAGACATCAGGAGGTCCTTGATACTGTACCTAGACAGAACTAGGCAATGTAGAAAGGATGTGTAGTGTCACAAGAGGGACCATAGCTAGATGGATAAGGGATGCATTAACTTAGCCTACACTTCTAGCAGTAGACCAGTTCCTGGAGATCTGAAAGTCCATTCCACCAGGGATGTGATGACCTCCTGGGCTGAGAGAGTGGAGATGTCCATCGACCAAATATGTATGACGACCACATGGTCTTCCCCTTCTACAGACACTATCGTCTCAAACTGTCCTCCTCTGTTGACCTGTCCTTCGGGAGGAAGGTATTGCAAGCGGTGATCCCTCCCTAGTGTGCTTTAATCTATATAAATCTCTCAGGTAGTGCTGTCATAGGAGAAGGGAAAAAAAATCGAAGTTACCTACTGTTAACGGGATTTTACAGAGCCCACGACAGCACCATTATATTCCCTCCCCCGCTTTTTCACTTGTGGTGTGCACTATTAAGGGTGTTAAGAGAAATGTATTTGGTGATGGTTATACTACTAACTGTCTGGATGTCTTCTCGTGCTCTGAAACCAAACTGATGTGGAGGAGAGGTACTGCCTTTTTATTCAGTAGGTTTCCTGTCCTTGTGGGCGAATACCCTCGCTCATGTGGTTCTGTCATGGGCTCTATAAAATCCCGTTAACGGTAAGTAACTTAGATTTTTCACCTACATAACATTGGTGACTTTTTATTCCATATTTTGGAGGCAGAATGGACAAACAGTTGAACGCCATGCTCCACTGGGTCACGTTATGCATTTTTCTATTATAGTGCAGCAAATGTGAGTTTTAAGGATAGACAAAACACCAACATATTTGCTCCTTTTTGCACTGTGTCTCTTCATGGAACACACAACACATGGATTCCAATTTCGTGACGTATTGTATTTACTGAGATGCATATATGATTGACTACCACTTCTGTCGCTGTATATATTGAACCCCTTTATTCTAGATTTTTAACTGCATGTTTCATTATGATATATTTACCGGTAATAAAGATTAAAATATTTTTTTATTTTTATTATTGTTTTGATTATTTTTTATTGATTATTTGGGTAGTTTAATTTATGTTGGTGTACAGTTTCTATTAGACTGTTATCTGGCAGTGTCTTTCTTGATTAATTTTTTTTTTTACGCAACTTGCCATTTTTATGGACAGTTTAAGTAGAAATGTTAAACAAAAAAAAAATCAAGGGTATTTTATCCAAAATAATAATAATTGGTTTTATTTTTGGCAGATAACTGTACCAAGAAATCAGAGGGACAGCTGGCAACTTCAATTTTTAAATCAGATAATCTTGAGATCACACAGGATACAATTGAAGTGAATGCCGTTACTCCAGATATACCATCATCTTTTTACAGCAAAGATCTGTCATCTTATTGTTTGAGACAGGTCCTGTCTTCTGATTCATTACCGACTACTAAGGAAAATCAAAGTCATAAAATAAGCATTAAAAAACAAAATGCTCTTAAAGCAAATAATCCATTTTCAGGTTTAGAATATGGAAATAGTCTTCGTCTCAAAAATTATTTTCTTAATTATCAAAAAATTCACAGAACAGAGAATGGATTTTCTTGTTCCAAGTGTGGGAAATGTTTTAACCGGAAATCAAATCTTGTCCGTCACCAGAGAAATCACACAAGGGAGAAGCCATATTCATGTTCAGAATGTGGGAAATGTTTTATTCATAAATCAGTTTTGGTTAGTCACCAAATAATTCACACAGGGGAGAAACCTTTTGTATGTTCAGAATGTGGGAAATATTTTAAACTAAAAGGACATCTTGTGGTACACCAAAGAACTCACACAGGAGAGAAGCCTTTTTCATGTTCAGAATGTGGGAAATGTTTTAACCGGAAAGCAAATCTTGAAAGCCACCACCGAACCCACACAGGGGAGAAGCCTTTTTCATGCTCAGAATGTCTGAAGTGTTTTAACCAGAAATCCGATTTTGTTAAGCACCAGAGAACCCACACAGGGGAAAAGCCTTTTTCATGTTCAGAATGTGGGAAATGTTTTAACCGGAAAGCATATCTTGAAAGACACCACCGAACCCACACAGGGGAGAAGCCTTTTTCATGCTTAGAATGTCTGAAGTGTTTTAACCAGAAATCAGATTTGGTTAAGCATCAGAGAACTCACACAGGGGAGAAGCCTTTTTTATGTTCAGAATGTGGGAAATCTTTTAAACTAAAAGGACATCTTGTTGAACACCAAAGAACTCACACAGGAGAGAAGCCTTTTTCATGTTCAGAATGTGGGAAATGTTTTAATCGGAAATCGAATCTTGAAACCCACCAGATAACTCACATGGAAGAGAAGCCTTTTTCATGTTCAGAATGTGGGAAATGTTTTAACCGGAAAGTGCATCTTGAAGGCCACCACAGAACCCACACAGGGGAGAAACCTTTTTCATGCTCAGAATGTCCGAGGCATTTTAACCAGAAATCAGATTTGGTTAAACATCGGAAAATCCACACAGGGGAGAAGCCTTTTTTATGTTCAGAATGTGGGAAATCTTTTAAACTAAAAGGATATCTTGTTGAACACCAAAGAACTCACACAGGAGAGAAGCCGTTTTCATGTTCAGAATGTGGGAAATGTTTTAACCGGAAAGTGCATCTTGAAAGCCACCACAGAACCCACACAGGGGAGAAGCCTTTTTCATGCTCAGAATGTCTGAAGTGTTTTAACAAAAAATCAGATTTGGTTAAGCATCGGAGAATCCACACAGGGGAGAAGCCTTTTTTCGTGCTCAGAATGTGTGAACCCTTTTAACAAAAAATCAGATTTGGTTATGCATTGGAGAACCCACACAGGGGAGAAGCCTTTTTTATGTTCAGAATGTGGGAAATATTTTAAACTGAAAGGAAATCTTGTTAAACACCAAAGAACTCACACAGAAGGGAAGCCTTTTTCATCTTCAGAATGTGGAATTTTTTTAACCAGAAATCAGATTTTGTTAAGCACCAAAGAACTCATACAGGGGAGAAGCCTTTTCATGTTCAGAATGTGGGAAATGTTTTAACCAGAAATCGCATTTAATAGACTTCAGATATGCCACACAGGTGAGAAGCTTTTTTTCATGTTCAGAATGTGAGATATGTTTTGCTGAAAAATCAGTGCTTATTAAACATCAGAGAACCCACACAGAAGAGAAGCCTGTTTCATGTACAGAATGTGGAAAATGTTTTGTGAAGAAATCATCTCTTCTTAGCCACAAGAGAAGTCACACAGGGGAGAAGACTTTTTCATGTTCTTAATATGGGAAATGTATTGCAAGTAAATCAACTTTAAATAAACATCAGAGAAGTCACACAGGGGAGAAGCCTTTTTCATGCTCAGAATGTTTAACCAAAAATGTTATCTTTGAAAAGGGGTTGTCCACTAATAGGACATATTTTTATCATACCTCATGTTTGGCCAGTGTCAGCAGTGCCTTTCCAGCGGTGTCAGCAATCGCTTTCCCAGGGTTCATGAGAGGTTGTTGCATCACACAAGCCCTGCACCTAGTCAGCATCAGCTTTACTGTCCCTGCCTTCGGATGTATGCTTTCTGGCTTCCTCTTATTATTTGATGTGTGCAAATGTGGGCATATTAATGCCAGCGCTGATTGGGCAGGCATGAGAGGGTTGAGTAAGGCCAGGTTCACATTAGCGTATGTGTGCAAAGCGTATCCCTGCGTACTGATCGGCATGCATCTTGCGTACATATATGTAACATTGTGTATGCAGGGACATGCGTTCGCATGCGAATGTGAAGTTTTTGTCACTAAGCTCCGCCCCTTCTGGGCTTGCTGACCTTTTCCATTCTGAAAAACTGGAAACCACTCAGATCACCACTGTGCACTTGATAAAATGTTTGGATACATTAGAGGGATTAGGTCTCTGGTCACTGATCTCTGAGTATTCAACCAGCGGCGGATACCGCGTTGATGTATACCTCCTGCCTACCACATACCGGTGAGTCATATAGCAGCCTCCATCTTTGCCCTTCTATTCCCATGGCTTTTTCCTAATATTCTGCCATTACTTAGGAGCGGACCTGCATCGCCACTCCTCTATGGAATTTTCTCCATGTAACTTTGTGCATTAGGTGAGCCTATTTAACTCCTTTGATAAAGATTACTCCTAGTATATTATACTTATAATGTATCCTTTATTTAGATTACCGCTGCTCTGGCTCTATTCTCTATCTTTGGCCAGGATCACATTGTCCCAGGGTGAGAATAATAATATTCTGTGTAGAGCTTTCTATTCCTTGGCCGCATTACAGCATTTCCTTTTCCTTTCCAACTTATAGCTATGTTATGGTATACTGTTCGATACCTTACTTCGGGATCATCCTAGCACCCCTTATCTCTCCGGGTATCCATAATAGGTGAGATTCCTATTCCTCTAAATTTCCACTGTGGTTCAGCTCCACTATTCTATAATGAGTATTTCATTCTTTCAGTTAATTATTCCACATACCCATTGTGGACGAGATCATATACACTCAAATCTCATTTGCTCGGTTAGTACACCTAGATCCTTTTTATTCTTGTAATTATCCATGGCACAACACTTCTCATATCCTTTTCACTATCTTAGGATATTGGCCTTCATTTCAAAGGCCCTACAAAAAAACCTCGTAATTGGACCATTTCCACATTCATCAGTGCCTTATATATACCATCACACCAGCAGTCGGGTATGTAAATATGTTACCTTTTTTCCCCACCTCTCTTTCCTTCCTTCCCATCCATCACATATCTAAACTATGAGATTTACCTTTTTTTGTTAATATTTTTTCGACATTGTAATTGTCATGTTCTGTTATACATTTATGCAGTTTACTGAAGAAGGTCTAAATGTTTGACCGAAACGTTTATTTTGCTGGACTGCTACTCAAGTAATAAAAATTGATTTTCCATATTATCACTATCCACCAAGTTGAGTGCCAAGCTATTTATTTATTATACTGATCTCTGAGAGGCTCACTGAGGCTGCCAGAGGTCTTGTGTTGTGCAGCCGATATAGGAGAGATCACAGATACTGCAGGTAACCATGTATATGACATATGTACTACTGCAAGTCATAAAGTCACCAATAACCATTGTTTCACACCTCACTTTCTTAACAAATTGCTTGGTATTTCTTGCATATTTACATGCTTCACATGTGCCTCCGCTGCTGGAAAAACCTTTAGTGGACAACCAGGACATTCTATGAGGATTATTATTATTTATTTATAATGCACCATTGATTTCATGGTGATGTACATGAGAAGGGGTTACATAAAAATTACAGATATTACTTACAGTAAGCAAACTAACAATTACAGACTGATACAGAGGGACGAGGACCCTGCCCTTGTGGGCTTACATTCTACAGGATGGTGGGGAAGGAGACAATAGGTTGAGGGTTGCAGGACCTCCGATGTTGGTGAGGCGGTAGCTCTGGTAGTGGTGAGGCAGCGGGGTCAGTGCAGGCTGTAGGCTTTCCTGAAGAGGTGGGTTTTCAGGTTCCGTCTGAAGGATCGGAATGTGGTTGATAGACGTGTTGAGGCAAAGAATTCCAGAGGATGGGGGATATTCGGGGGAAGTCTTGGAGGCAATTGGGTGAGGAGCCAATAAGTGTGGAGGAGAGAATGAGGTCTTGGGAGGACTGGAGATTACATGAGGGAAGATATCGGGAGATTAGTTCAGAGATATATTGGAGAGACAGGTTATGGATGGCTTTGTAGGGTAGTATTAGTAATTTGAACAAGATACCCTGAGGGAATGGGAGCCAGTGATGAGATTTGCAGAGGGGGGAAGCGGAGGAGTAGCAAGGAGAGAGATGAATTAGATGGGCAGCAGAGTTAAGGATAGACTAGAGTGGTGCAAGGGTGTTAGCAGGGAGACCACAGAAAAGGATGTTGCAGTAGTCAAGGCGGGAGATGATGAGGGCGTGCACAAGCATTTTAGTAGATTGGGGGTTGAGGAAAGGACGGATCCTGGAGATATTTTTGAGCTGGAGGCGACAAGAGGTGGAAAGAGCTTGGATGTGTGGTTTGAAGGACAGGGCAGAGTCAAAGGTTACTCCTAGGCAGCGGACTCCCAGTACGGGGAAAGCGTGATGTTGTTAATTGCGATAGAAAGGTCAGGTAAGGAAGATCTATGAGATGGAGGAAAGATGAGGAGTTCAGATTTGTCCACATTGAGTTTGAGGAAGCGATAGGAGAAGGAGGATATGGCTAATAGACACTCCGGGATTCTGGACAGCAGAGAAATGATGTCTGGGACGGAAAGGTAGATCTGAGTGTCATCAGCTTAAAGGTGGTACTTGAATCCATAGGACTTTATGAGTTGTCCCAGGCCAAGTGTATAGATTGAGAAAAGTAGGGGTCCTAGAACAGAGCCTTGGGGGACTCCAACAGAGAGAGGGTTGGATGAAGATGTGGTGTGGGAGTGGGAGACGCTGAGTGTGCGGTTGGAAATGTATGAGGAGATCCAGGATAGGGCGAGGTCTTTGTAGCCAAAGGAGGGGAGGATCTGTAGTAGGAGGCAGTGGTCAACTGTCGAAAGCAGAGGACAGGTCTAAAAGGAGGAGTATAGAATATTTTCCGTTCGCTTTGGCTGTAAGTAGATCGTTAAAAATTTTGGTCAGGGCTGTCTCAGTTGAGTGACGGGGCGGAAACCAGATTGTAGATTGTCAAAGAGCAAGTTAGATGAGAGGTGGGAGGAAAGTTCAGCGTGGATGTGCTACTCCAGGAGTTTGGAAGCTTTTGAAGTCAGACTATGCCTAATGCGACTGACGCCGAAGTGCCCGGCCAAGGGTATGTCATGAGAGATTCATAGTAACTCCTGCCTATACTTCTTGGGAACTACCAGCTGTCGTTTTATAGTGGGGCTCGTCCCTGTGTGGTGCTGCTCTGTGATCCGGTAGAGGAGTCCCTGCTTCCATACAATCTGTTCCCCTTCCAGTACCCCTCTCCCCTCCTGTGCCTTCCCACGATATCCCTCCAATGAACGATCCTCAACTCCCTCTTAAATTCATCTGGGGTGGCCCAAGAAATGTGTCTGGCTATGGGAATACGTGTAGGGCTGGGATGTCTTACCTGGGCCTCCTCTGAGTGTTGATCCCGCCTCCGCAGCTCGAGCTTGTCTCCGGGTGGTCATAGGATATGTCTCAGCCAGAGGGGCAACCGAGAAGGCAGACAACATGGGCCCCAAGTCATTTCCCAGCAAGACATCTGCAGGCAAATCCTCCATCAAGCCGACCTCAACAAGGCCATCCCCGACTCCCCAGTTCAGGTGAATCCTGGCAGTGGGCAGTCGATGTATAGCTCCCCCTGCTACATGGACTCTCCGCTCTGCCATCTCCATCTTGGCCAGCTCCACTTGGCTAGCTCTATCCTGGTCCGCTCGGCCATCTTTTCCTTCAGATCAGTACGCACATCAGCCATCACCTCTCGTATGATCTCTACTGCAGGGTTTGGGCCATAGAACGCCAGTCTGTTCTTTACCTCCCTCTGGAATTCAGTCTCCTCCACGTTCACATTGGGGGGCACTGCACTGTCGTCTTCCATGATGGATGCTATCAAATCCGCTTTTGTTTTGTTGCTGGCGATCAACCCTCGGGCTTCCACCAGATCTTTTAATGTAGTTCTCTTTAACTTCTGGTAGTTGTTTTCCATTCCTTTCCTCCTGTAGAAGGGGTATCATATCCCGCTGACTGCCACCAGTGTAACGGGGTCTACCAAGCTGGGGTACCTCTTTTAGTACCACCCCGTGTTTTAGGAGGTCCACTCTGCTTTGGCTGGAGTCTGAATGAAGGACGCTGGATGGAATTGCTTGGTTACATGGGCTCATATAAAAGATCACTGCTTCTCCACGTATTTCCAGTCTGACAACACTTTACTCACAGGACACAGAATATATCACACAGATACAGAGGGCAGGCCAATAGAAAAGCAGCTGGCCAGACATACATTGCAATAGCCACAGGTAGCCGGAGCCTGCCGATATTTACTGTGGGAATTACAAAGGTGGGGGGAGGACAAAAGGGGAATATCGTGTCCCCTCTGCCCAGGGGCGCAGCCTGTGGGCTGATGCATTAGGGACATGCATCTCACATGGAACCTATGATACATACATAATCTCACATGGAACCTATTATACATACATATAACTGCACAACATATTCTGAGCCCTGAGTGGTTCCGTAACACGTAACAGACCAGCACACTGCTCCCCTGAAATACTCTGTGCTGCTGTCACCCTGCTCCTTCCCCATATATCTCCCTCTGTGACCTCCCAAAGACCAGCTCACTGCTCTCCTAGAATATTCTGTGCTGCTGTCACCCTGCTCCTTCCACCATATATCTCCCTCTGTGACCCCCCATAGACCAGCACACTGCTCTCCTGAAATACTTGTAATGGAAAGGGGGCACCACGGATCGTGGGATACCACCAGGACCTGAGACATATGAGCATACACAAAGAGAAAAACAGACAAGGTCCTAAGAAAGGGGATCACCACAACGAGGATATGGCAAAAGATATATACACAGCTTTATTGAAATATATATACAAAAAAGGGTAACAAACACATAGACATATAAAAACACTTAAAAAGCATACAAATGCTATACACAACAGCCCCTAATACGGCCGTACCCCACATAGGACTCGATCTATATGCACATAATATAATAACATAGAACCAGAATGGTCATAGAGTGATATATATAGGCCAAGCTACCTAGGCACTCCCCTGGGTACTACAAATAGGAACAAAACACTGCTAGTGTGAATACACGATAACAAACTATAAAGCCCACATTGACATATAAATCCCTGCACTACAAGTGCTAAATAAAGGACACAAATACACAAACCTGCTTAAAGTATAAAAACGACAGGTGTGTACAAGACGGTACAAAATGTCAAGTAGCAAAGGCTATAAGCCAGCAGCATAGTACCTCAATAGCATGTCACCAACAGTATAGCATGCCACTGTACAGAAAAATAGCACCAAGATAGTATAGGCTGTAAAAATAGCATATTACCCAGGGCACATAATGCCCAAGCCTGTAACGCCTAGAAAAGGAGTCCTAATGTGGGCTACTAGGAGACCCAACGCGTATCGCCACCACACCGGGTGGCTTAGTCAGGGGTAATCTAAAGACCGAGTGCTTGCCCCTTATCAAATGAATAAATAGCATTACTGTGATCAGCTGTGTTGCTGCTGAATCGGCCGCATGGAGTAGTATGAGTCACACAATCTAGGAGAATCTCCCCTGTTTGCGCATGCTCCGGCGTCGGACGCTGATTGGTGTGTAAATAAGGTTGCCGGGGAGACGAAGAAAGCTTCCAGAGTCGAACCCTCCTAGTGAGAGGAAACCACTCCTGGCACCACGCTGCGATGCCATCCATAGCTGCAGTAAATACAGGCGCCGACTAGCACATACCGATCAGATGCTAGTGCCACATATGTACAGCCTGGAGCAATACTGAGATCGCTCTACACAGGCTCCTACGTCGCATAATGATAAATACCCAGACCGAGTAACACAGGCAGTCAGAACGCCATACAGTGAGCGCTTCAAAATAGAAGTGCCCACACAGTGTAAAATATGATGTATCCACTGCAGTAACTGTGCAGGAGTGCTATCAAATACCAGTCGGATGAATGAGCGCAGCCACCGCTACATAAATCCAACCGGTTAACCACTCATATCCTATATGTTCAGGAGCTGTGTAACGATCGCACTGCGCATGCTCCTGCGCCGCATAATAATGGGAGCCTGGATAGAATTACCAGGACTGTCAAGACACATTAGATGAGACATATTTGCTGTATGAGCTATAATACTGCCAATAAAGTATGTAAGCGCTGCGATGCCATCCATAGCTACAGCAAATACAGGCGCCGACTAGCACATACCGATCAGATGTTAGTGCCACATATGTACAGCTTGGAGCAATACTGAGATCGCTCTACACAGGCTTCTGCGTCGCATAATGATAAATACCCAAACCAAGTAACACAGGCAGTCAGAACGCCATACAGTGAGCGCTTCAAAATAGAAGTGCCCACACAGTGTAAAATATGATGTATCCACTGCAGTAACTGTGCAGGAATGCTATCAAATACCAGTCGGATGAATGAGCGCAGCCACCGCTACAAAGAACCAACCAGTTAACCACTCATGTCCTATATGTTAAGGAGCTGCGTAACAATCGCACTGCGCATGCTCCTGCGCCGCATAGTGATAGAAGCCTGGATAGAGTTACCAGGGCTGTCAAGACACATTAGATGAGCCATATTTGCTGTATGAGTTATAATACTGCCAATAAAGTATGTAAGCGGCAACATCGCTACATACATATGACAGATTTACCGACGTATGTTGCAACATACAAAGGAACTCATCTCGAGTGCCCATACCATAATGTCAATCAAAAACCTAACCGGATACTCTGTACATAACTGTAGAACATAGCTTACGCATAGAAGGTGGTAATGAATCCAATAAATTGCTAAACAAAAGAACGCCGCATGATATCAGCAGAAATACATGACCCCATAGGATAAAAAGTACGCTGACGCACATGAACTTGTAACAACGTTATAATAGATAGTACAAAGTGGAAAAGAAATTCACATAGGCTGTCGAACGCACAGTAGGAGTACCCCATATTGAAAAACAATTGCAGCAGGCCCCACATCTATACCTTGAAGGCCTTATTAGGTCTAGTGCCACAGAGGAGCCAGTCTGGATCACTAAGTATCCCGGCACAGAGATGAAACAATTGTGGTACACTAAGGGTAAGAGAACACGAAGACCCCCTCTAGATGTACAGCACCTCATAAAGAAGTAATGTAGTGCAGAGGCACCCGGTGATGCCTGTTGTTACGCCCACCAAAATGCACCCATGTATACAGGGACCAGAGATAATAAGTACCATAGTAAAGACTCGTATATAACCCTGCACCCACGGACACCATAGGTAATACAGAAAGACACACAGGTCGCTATAGTGAATAACCCAGGGGAGGCCAACTCAGTCAAGAGAAAGAAATGTCTCAGGTTTGTTTATAGAACCCTGTAAATAGAAGGTCCTCATTGAGACCGAAAGGAGTTAAACAATTAAGATCAAAGATCCATCTGGATTCGCGCCTCAAAAGTTCCAAGGTGACATTGCCCCCTCTAATGTTCGTTTGAACACCCTCCAATCCGAGTATCTTGGTATCCACCAGCTGAGAGTTATGTTCGTCCAGGTAGTGTGTGGCCACCGACGTAAGAGTCTTTCCTTTAGCCTTATCTGTTTTGGCCATGGAGATATTTGAGAAGTGTTGCTGTATGCGTTTCCTCAACTCCTGTGTAGTCTGTCCGACATACACCTTGCGACACGGGCATATCAAAGCGTACACCAAGTTCCGGGATTTGCAATTGAAGTAAGCCTTAGTGGAAATCTGTAAAGGCAAAGAGGGCAAAGTAATAAGCCTATCACCAACCATATAGGGACATACATTGCAATTCCCACAAGGGAATGTACCCGTAAGTCTGACCCCCCTATTCAGCCTCTTGGTTGGCCGCTGAAAATGGCTATGGCTCAAACAATCCCTCAAATTTTTAGCCCTCCTAGCTATTAGACTTGGTTGGGTAGCAATGTGTGGTTGCAGTCTGACTTCACTGCGTGAAATACCCCAATATTTGGAAAGAATATTTCTTACATCTGTCCACTGGTTGTTATAGGCCGTAATAACCCCCAATGGTTTAACAGATGTCTCGGCACGAGGCTGTAAGAGAGCCGACCTGTCGCTATCTCTCGCTGCAACAAAAGCTTGTGAGAGGGTTCGACTCTGGAAGCTTTCTTCATCTCCCCGGCAACCTTATTTACACACCAATCAGCGTCCGACGCCGGAGCATGCGCAAACGGGGGAGATTCTCCTTGATGGTGTGACTCATACTACTCCATGCGGCTGATTCAGCAGCAACACAGCTGATCACGGTAATGCTATTTATTCATTTGATATATAAGGGGCAAGCACTCGGTCTTTAGATTACCCCTGACGAAGCCACCCGGTGTGGTGGCGATACGCGTTGGGTCTCCTAGTAGCCCACATTAGGACTCCTTTTCTAGGCGTTACAGGCTTGGGCATTATGTGCCCTGGGTAATATGCTATTTTTACAGCCTATACTATCTTGGTGCTATTTTTCTGTACAGTGGCATGGTAGACTGTTGGTCACATGCTATTGAGGTACTATGCTGCTGGCTTATAGCCTTTGCTACTTGACATTTTGTACCGTCTTGTACACACCTGTCGTTTTTATACTTTAGGCAGGTTTGTGTATTTGTGTCCTTTATTTAGCACTTGTAGTGCAGGGATTTATATGTCAATGTGGGCTTTATAGTTTGTTATCGTGTATTCACACTAGCAGTGTTTTGTTCCTATTTGTAGTACCCAGGGGAGTGCCTAGGTAGCTTGGCCTATATATATCACTCTATGACCATTCTGGTTCTATGTTATTATATTATGTGCATATAGATCGAGTCCTATGTGGGGTACGGCCGTATTAGGGGCTGTTGTGTATAGCATTTGTATGCTTTTTAAGTGTTTTTATATGTCTATGTGTTTGTTACCCTTTTTTGTATATATATTTCAATAAAGCTGTGTATATATCTTTTGCCATATCCTCGTTGTGGTGATCCCCTTTCTTAGGACCTTGTCTGTTTTTCTCTTTGTGTATGCTCATATGTCTCAGGTCCTGGTGGTATCCCACGATCCGTGGTGCCCCCTTTCCATTACAAGCATACTGGTTGCTTATATGTGGTGTTTCTTTTGACCACATCTTCTGGGTGTTGGCACACGGTAGTTTATTATTATTTTTCATATCTCTATTGATAGTATATCGCATTACTATGGATTTGGCAGCACGAGAGGCTGCATGGAGTAGTCAGGCCAGTGGTATTTTTAATGATGACTGTGGTGATGACCCCGCCAGTAGGGGTGACAATGATGATTTTCACATTGTAACTAAAGAACTCACCAATTTGCACAAGGCACTCACCAAATCTTGGTGGAACGTTAAATCACTAGAAGGATACAAGAAAGCGGGACTTGTTCCCAGAGGCCTTAGGGTGCAGATTTTCCCGGCATGTGAAGTGGAATCTGGTTTTCAAAATATTTGGGAGTCTGGATTGTTGAAATGCTCTCCTATTCTAATTGATATGCTGTTTTAGCATGATCAGGGTGTGTTGAGAACATTGAGAGACAAAATTAAATCTTGTGAGGAGAAACTTTTCAAATTTGACAGAACTACACTGGTAGAACCCTTTCAGGCTCAACTCAAAAACACGGTAGATAGCTTCGAAAAGGAGGTTATAGCCAAGAAAAAGCAGAAATAGAGGAGAGATCAACTTGACTTTAAAAATGGTCGAGCTTATAGGTGGGTGCACAGAGGAAATAAAAGGCCTGGTGCACCAGAGGGCACGATAGCCACCAGTACCACTACTACGCCTGATATACAATCTAGCGATGATTTTTTATCCTCGGGTCCGAGCGATGTCGAAAGCGCCACAGGAGGGGCCGCAGGAAGAGATACGGCCCAAAGAAAACGAACCAAGAATTACAAGGCATGGTCGCCCAGGAACCAGCGAGAGACATGGCAATACAGGAAACGCCAATATTAGATATGGATTCACGGTGTCCACCAGCTGCTGGTAAGCTATAAATTATAAACTTGTCCAAATATAACCTATCTGCGGCTGAGGTTGCAGTACTGGAGAAGGGGCTATCTTTCTGTCCAACTAGTGGCCTGGACAAATTCATTTTTATCAAGGACGTTTACCTGTTTTGCAGACAGCTTACATTTAAGGTTCTGTTTCATCGCCCTGCAGCATTGGATGACCTCTCCACGTGTGATAGACAGATACTGCGGGATTTATTGGATCTACTGGACGAAGGGGAGGAAGGCCATACTAGACGTAAGTTCACCGGACGATTACCATCTCAGGCCACCCCTTCGTTTGCATTCTGCCCGGCTGTACAATGTTTCTTTGATGCTGTATGTAGGGAGGTACATCAATTGAAACTAGACCCTACTAGGGGCAGGAACATCAGTAAGGACGAACAGGCTATCATAGCACGGTTGGGGTCCAATAGGGACTTCGTTATTCGGGAGGCGGACAAGGGGGGCAACTTGGTCATTTGGCCAGTTGACCTCTATGTCCAGGAAGCTATGCGTCAATTACGCAACACAGACTGTTATCAAATTCTCCCCTCTGACCCTACAGGTGTTTTTCAGGCTAAATTGAACCAGCTGTTAGATAATGCGTTAGCACACAACATCATCAATAAACGTGAGAGTTTTTGACCACTCAACATCCTAGGACCCCGACCTTTTATATGCTCCCCAAGGTTCACAAGTCATTGGAGGTTCCACCGGGCAGGCCTATAGTGTCGGGGATAGGGGGATTACATGAGCGTCCCTGCACCTACATCGATTTTTTTTCAGCCCCTGGTCCTTCACTTGCAGTCGTATGTCAGGGACTCAACATCTCTGATTTCATTATTGCAGGACTTCGAGGTTCCTCCTAATACGTGGCTGGTGACCCTGGATGTGGAGTCCCTCTACACGTGTATAAGCCATGATTTGGGGACACAAGCTGTAGCGTATTTTTTGGATTTGAATTCATCGGGGATAGGAGACACGATTCGTTTTTGTTGGATCTTCTGCTGTTTGTCCTGGATAGGAACTTCTTCACCTTTGACCGTGTCTTTTATAGGCAAGTGAGGGGTACGGCTATGGGGGCTCGCTGTGCCCCAGCATATGCCAATCTCTTTTTGGGGTGGTGGGAGGCTACCAGGGTGTACTGTCTGGAGGGGTATGCCAAGTATGTTATCAAGTGGCTTCGATACATTGATGATGTTCTATTCCTCTGGACAGGCACCCTGGATGAGTGTCAGGAATTTGTCAAGACATTAAATGATAATCCATGGAACATCCGATTGACATCTCATTACTCCCAAGTGGATACCGAATTCCTGGACCTTAAACTGAGTGTGAGGGAGACAAAAATTAATACCACCTTGTATCGGAAGCCTACGGCTACTAATAGTCTCCTCCACTTCACTAGTTTCCACCCTCAACATTTGAAGAGAGGCATTCCGAGAGGACAGTTTTTCAGAGTAAAGAGGAACTGTAGCCAGCAAGACGATTTCGAAAGATGCTCTCGGGAACTCACTACACGCTTTCGTGAACGTGGATACCCACAAAAGGTAATCTCACGAGCTTTTGTTGCAGCGAGAGATAGCGACAGGTCGGCTCTCTTACAGCCTCATACCAAGACATCTGTTAAACCATTGGGGGTTATTACGGCCTATAACAACCAGTGGACAGATGTAAGAAATATTCTTTCCAAATATTTGGGTATTTTACGCAGTGAAGTCAGACTGCAACCACACATTGCTACCCAACCAAGTCTAATAGCTAGGAGGGCTAAAAATTTGAGGGATTGTTTGAGCCATAGCCATTTTCAGCGGGGAACCAAGAGGCTGAATAGGGGGGTCAGACTTACGGGTACATTCCCTTGTGTGAATTGCAATGTTTGTCCCTATATGGTTGGTGATAGGCTTATTACTTTGCCCTCTTTGCCTTTACAGATTTCCACTAAGGCTTACTTCAATTGCAAATCCCGGAACTTAGTGTACGCTTTGATATGTCCGTGTCGCAAGGTGTATGTCGGACAGACTACACAGGAGTTGAGGAAACGCATACAGCAACACTTCTCAAATATCTCCATGGCCAAAACAGATAAGGCTAAAGGAAAGACTCTTACGTCGGTGGCCACACACTACCTGGACGAACATAACTCTCAGCTGGTGGATACCAAGATACTCGGATTGGAGGGTGTTCAAACGAACATTAGAGGGGGCAATGTCACCTTGGAACTTTTGAGGCGCGAAACCAGATGGATCTTTGATCTTAATTGTTTTAACTCCTTTTGGTCTCAATGAGGACCTTCTATTTACAGGGTTCTATAAACAAACCTGAGACATTTCTTTCTCTTGACTGAGTTGGCCTCCCCTGGGTTATTCACTATAGCGACCTGTGTGTCTTTCCGTATTACCTATGGTGTCCGTGGGTGCAGGGTTATATACGAGTCTTTACTATGGTACTTATTATCTTTGGTCCCTGTATACATGGGTGCATTTTGGTGGGCGTAACAACAGGCATCACCGGGTGCCTCTGCACTACATTACTTCTTTATGAGGTGCTGTACATCTAGAGGGGGTCTTCGTGTTCTCTTACCCTTAGTGTACCACAATTGTTTCATTTCTGTGCCGGGATACTTAGGGATCCAGACTGGCTCCTCTGTGGCACTAGACCTAATAAGGCCTTCAAGGTATAGATGTGGGGCCTGCTGCAATTGTTTTTCAATATGGGGTACTCCTACTGTGCGTTCGACAGCCTATGTGAATTTCTTTTCCACTTTGTACTATCTATTATAACGTTGTTACAAGTTCATGTGCATCAGTGTACTTTTTATCCTATGGGGTCATGTATTTCTGCTGATATCATGCGGCGTTCTTTTGTTTAGCAATTTATTGGATTCATTACCACCTTCTATTCGTAAGCTATGTTCTACAGTTATGTACAGAGTATCCGGTTAGGTTTTTGATTGACATTATGGTATGGGCACTCGAGATGAGTTCCTTTGTATGTTGCAACATACGTCGGTAAATCTGTCATATGTATGTAGCGATGTTGGCGCTTACATACTTTATTGGCAGTATTATAACTCATACAGCAAATATGGCTCATCTAATGTGTCTTGACAGCCCTGGTAACTCTATCCAGGCTTCTATCACTATGCGGCGCAGGAGCATGCGCAGTGCGATTGTTACGCAGCTCCTTAACATATAGGACATGAGTGGTTAACTGGTTGGTTCTTTGTAGCGGTGGCTGCGCTCATTCATCCGACTGGTATTTGATAGCATTCCTGCACAGTTACTGCAGTGGATACATCATATTTTACACTGTGTGGGCACTTCTATTTTGAAGCGCTCACTGTATGGCGTTCTGACTGCCTGTGTTACTCGGTCTGGGTATTTATCATTATGCGACGTAGGAGCCTGTGTAGAGCGATCTCAGTATTGCTCCAGGCTGTACATATGTGGCACTAGCATCTGATCGGTATGTGCTAGTCGGCGCCTGTATTTACTGCAGCTATGGATGGCATCGCAGCGTGGTGCCAGGAGTGGTTTCCTCTCACTAGGAGGGTTCGACTCTGGAAGCTTTCTTTGTCTCCCCGGCAACCTTATTTACACACCAATCAGCGTCCGACGCCGGAGCATGCGCAAACGGGGGAGATTCTCCTTGATTGTGTGACTCATACTACTCCATGCGGCCGATTCAGCAGCAACACAGCTGATCACAGTAATGCTATTTATTCATTTGATATATAAGGGGCAAGCACTCGGTCTTTAGATTACCCCTGACTAAGCCACCTGGTGTGGTGGCGATACGCGTTGGGTCTCCTAGTAGCCCACATTAGGACTCCTTTTCTAGGCGTTACAGGCTTGGGCATTATGTGCCCTGGGTAATATGCTATTTTTACAGCCTATACTATCTTGGTGCTATTTTTCTGTACAGTGGCATGGTAGACTGTTGGTCACATGCTATTGAGGTACTATGCTGCTGGCTTATAGCCTTTGCTACTTGACATTTTGTACCGTCTTGTACACACCTGTCGTTTTTATACTTTAGGCAGGTTTGTGTATTTGTGTCCTTTATTTAGCACTTGTAGTGCAGGGATTTATATGTCAATGTGGGCTTTATAGTTTGTTATCGTGTATTCACACTAGCAGTGTTTTGTTCCTATTTGTAGTACCCAGGGGAGTGCCTAGGTAGCTTGGCCTATATATATCACTCTATGACCATTCTGGTTCTATGTTATTATATTATGTGCATATAGATCGAGTCCTATGTGGGGTACGGCCGTATTAGGGGCTGTTGTGTATAGCATTTGTATGCTTTTTAAGTGTTTTTATATGTCTATGTGTTTGTTACCCTTTTTTGTATATATATTTCAATAAAGCTGTGTATATATCTTTTGCCATATCCTCGTTGTGGTGATCCCCTTTCTTAGGACCTTGTCTGTTTTTCTCTTTGTGTATGCTCTCCTGAAATACTTTGTGCTGCTGTCACCCTGCTCCTTCCCCATATATCTCCCTCTGTGACCTCCCATAGACCAGCACACTGCTCTCCTGGAATATTCTGTGCTCCTGCCACCCTGCTCCTTCCACCATATATCTCCCTCTGTGACCCCCCATAGACCAGCACACTGCTCTCCTGAAATACTCTATGCTGCTGTCACCCTGCTCCTCCACCACATATCTCCCTCTGTGACCTCCCATAGTTCAGCACACTGCTCTCCTGAAATACTCCATGCTGCTGTCACCCAGCTCCTTCCACCATTTATCTCCCTCTGAGACCCCCATAGACCAGCACACTGCTCTCCTGAAATACTCTGTGCTGCTGTCACCCTGCTCCTTCCCCCATATATCTCTCTGTAACCCCCCATAATTCAGCACACTGCTCTCCTTAAATACTCTGTGCTGCTGTCACCATGCTCCTCCACCATATATCTCCCTCTGTGACCCCCATAGACCAGCATACTGCTCTTCTGAAATACTCTGTGCTGCTGTCACCCTGCTCCCTCCACCATATATCTCCCAGAATCCTTGCTGCCTGCCATCCTCCGTGACTGTTTACTTGTCAGTATAACTTTACAATCACCAACAAAATGGCTGCTCACTGTGTTCCTAAATGTCAGTCTCATCCCTTAGCAAACACCCAGGAGAGGAGGAGACATCACACACAGGTCAGCAGACTCCACCCATAATTAGTGCAGTGCAGTAAAGTGAGAGAGTTGTACACTATTTCGCTGATCACAACTCATAAGGCTTCTTTCACATATCACACATACCGCGCTATTTTTACGTTATATTCTCTCTTAAAGGGAAGGTGCCGCAATTTTGTTTTTGTATTAAAAACGATTGTTTATATAAACAATTATTTTTAATACAAAATTAATTTTTTTAACTTTAAGATCTTTTTTATTATAAATTATTATTTCAGCCACTGGGCGCCGCCATTTTGCTTTGCAGGAGTGTAAGGGTACCGTCACACAGTGGCATTTTGATCGCTACGACGGCACGATTCGTGACGTTCCAGCGATATCGTTACGATCTCGCAGTGTCTGACACGCTCCTGCGATCAGGGACCCCGCTGAGAATCGTACGTCGTAGCAGATCGTTTGAAACTTTCTTTCGTCGTCTAGTGTCCCGCTGTGGCGGCATGATCGCATGGTGTAACAAAGGTGTGCACGATATTGTATACGATGTGCGCATAGTAACCAACGGCTTCTACATCGCACATACGTCATGAAATTATCGCTCCAGCGTCGTACATTGCAAAGTGTGACAGCAGTCTACGACGCTGGAGCGATATTGTTACGATGCTGGAGCGTGACGGATCGTGCCGTCGTAGCGATCACAATGCCTCTGTGTGACGGTACCCTAAGAGTCCCAGCACGACACTTACACTCTGCAAATACGGCAGCCCTGGGCATAGGAGGCTGCGGTCGGGAGCCGACCCCATAGCTATCATTGTGCTGCTCCCTGCTCTGATGTGGCCACGCCACCTGGGCTGTCTCCACATCACAGCAGAGGTAGGAGGTCGGCGCCATCTTTCTTCAGCCACAGTGGAGTGTACCTGTGAGCTCCACTGTGTCTTGAGAGCCATGCTGTTATAGGAGGGACAGCTGTCTCTTCTTCACACTGTCAGTGGCCATTCCCTATCTTCTTCTCTGCTGCCTGGTGTGTGATCTCTAGAATCGCTAGAGATAATGAAGTGCTGTAGTCTGATGTCCTTATCATGCAGAAAGGTAACACGGGGAGGGGAAGAGTCTCTCTGTGCTGCTCCCTGCCTCTCACTGCAGCCACTGATCAAGGACATCAGACCATGTATCTATTACTATGCTGTGTGATACTGACTGCTGAACCATGCATCTAATCCTATCCTGTGTGATACTGACTGCTCTGCTGTGCATCTAATCCTATCCTGTGTGATACTGTCTGCTGAGCCATGCACCTAATCCTATCCTGTGTGATATTGACTGCCGCCCTGTGTATCTAATCCTCTCCTGTATGATACTGACTGCTATGCTGTGCATCTAATCCTCTCCCGTGTGATACTGACTGCTGAGCCGTGTATCTAATCCTATCCCGTGTGATACTGACTGCCGCCCTGTGTATCTAATCCTCTACTGTGTGATACTGACTGCTGAGCCGTGCATCTAATCCTATCCTGTGTGATACTGACTGCCGCCCTATGTATCTAATTCTCTCCTGTGTGATAATGACTGCTGAGCTGTGTATCTAATCCTCTCCCGTGTGATACTGACTGCCGCCCTGTGTATCTAATTGTCTCCTGTGTGATACTGACTGCTGAGCTGTGTATCTAATCCTCTCCCGTGTGATACTGACTGCTGAGCCGTGTATCTAATCCTATCCCGTGTGATACTGACTGCCGCCCTGTGTATCTAATTCTCTCCTGTGTGATACTGACTGCTGAGCCGTGCATCTAATACTATCTTGTGTGATACTGACTGCTGAGCCGTGTATCTAATCCTATCCCGTGTGATACTGACTGCCGCCCTGTGTATCCAATCCTCTCCTGTATGATACTGACTGCTGAGCTGTGTATCTAATCTTATCCCGTGTGATACTGACTGCCGCCCTGTGTATCTAATTCTCTCCTGTATGATACTGACTGCTGAGCTGTGTATCTAATTCTATCCCGTGTGAAACTGACTGCCGCCCTGTGTATCTAATCCTCTCCTGTATGATACTGACTGCTGAGCCGTGTATCTAATTCTATCCCGTGTGAAACTGACTGCTATGCTCTGTATCTAATCTTCTCCTGTGCGATACTGTCTGCTGAGCTGTGTATCTAATCCTCTCCTATGCACTCCTCTCCCCCCTGCATGTCTTTCCCCATTGCACACACAGCTCAGTGTGTGCGATAACAGGAGCTGTATTATGCTGTATTATGGCATTATGTGTGATTTATATGACTGTATTATATGTGATCTATATGGCGTTATTATGCTTGATCAGTATTGTGGAATGATGTAAAACCTATATGACGGTATTATATGAGAACTATATTGTGGGATTATGTGTGATATGTGGCAGTATTATGTGAAAATTATATGGTGATATTGTGTGAGACTTATGTGGTGGTATTATGTGAGACGTATGTGGTGGTATGTGTGATCTATATAGCGGTATTATGTGAGATGTATGAGGCGGCATTATGTGTGATCTATATGGCAGTATTGTGTGATCTATATGGCGGCACTATGTGTGATCTATATGGCGGCATTGTGTGAGAACACTATGGCAGTATTATCTTCAAAAAGGGGACCCATTCTAGGGTAGTTCTGGCTGAGCACCTCCACACAGGTCTGGGGTAATAGAGGGGGCAGCATGACCTCCAGTTAGGTGCAGTCATGGGAGGGATGGTGAGGCAGCTGAAGAGAGGGGTCTCATTTTTATCATTACTATATGGCTACATTTCCCCCAGCGTCACCCCGTACTGCGCCTGTCGCCTCGCTTTTACACATCGCCAGGACAGGAGCTGAGGAGGGGAATGGGGTCTTTACATGCAAAGTCTGGATCAGAACAGGCCATCAATCCACAGAAATGTTTCCTGGATTTCTGAGGGGACGGTCCATCCATGTGTAGAAAAGACAGCGGTCTATGTACAATCCCTGACTGCTCCATGCACCAAACAGGGGGCCCACCCATAGACCAGCACACTGCTCTCCTGAAATACTCTGCGCTGCTGTCACCCTGCTCCCTCCACCATATATCTCCCAGAATCCTTGCTGCCTGCCATCCTCGCTGACTGTCTACTTGTCAGTAGAACTTTGCAATCACAAACAAAATGGCTGCTGACTGGGTTCCTGAATATCATCCGTTCTTATCCCTTAGCAAACACCCAGAAGGGGAGGAGAGGAGTGACATCACACACGTCAGCAGACTCCGCCCATATTTACTGCAGTGCAGTAATGTGAGCTAGTTGTTCACAAGGTTTTTGTCAAATTTCAGCAGCTGCTCCCCCTAGTGTTTAAAAGTGGAAATGTCAAACCTTTTCAAATTATTTTTCATATTTTACTAAATTATAAACAAATGATATTTTTTAAGAAAATGTAAACATTAATTCTTTACATTTTTTTCAATTGCTGGAAAAAAATTTTTTTTGATGGCACCTTCCCTTTAACAGCTGCTCATCTGTCACATATCACGGACTGCGACAAATTCGAAGTTCACACCACATATTCCACATACTCAAACTAATAAGCTAATCTATGTACTGCCTCAGCAAACATGGAAATGCTTGGCTAGACAACCAGCAAGAACAACAGAAGGACGTGCCCCGTTGGAAATGGATGAATCTCCTTCAATGTCCAAATCCATTTGTCTCTAATTGCGCCAATTTTTGGCTGGTTTTGCTGCCCCATATCCTAGGAGTAATCCGATCAATCCCCCAAACTTGTCATGGTAAACCTTAACCCCTTAATGACTAGGGGTATTTTTGTTTTTGCATTTTCATTTTTTTGCTTCCCTCCTTCCCAGAGCCATAGCTTTTTTTTATTATTTTTCCATCAATATGGCCATGTGAGGGCTTGTTTTTTTTGCAGGACAAGTTGTACTTTTGAACGACCCCATTGGTTTTACCATGTCATGTAACAGAAAATGGAAAAAAAATTCCAAGTGCGGTGAAATTGCAAAGAAAAAGTGCAACCCCACACTAGTTTTTGTTAGGTCAATTTTAGCATTTATAAAAAAAAAAGCCAATCATTATGATTCTGCAGGTCATTACGAGTTCATAGACACCAAAAAAATGTCTAGATTCCTTTTTTATCTAAGTGGTGAATAAAAGTTCCGAAACCCGTAGCGTCTCTATTTTTTGGGATCTGTGGCCAATTGAGGGCTTAATTTTTGTGAGCCGATCTGACATTTTTATTGATATAATTTTGTTGTAGATACGATCTTTTGATATTATTTTATTGCAATGTTTCAGCAACCAAAAACGTAATTCTGGCATTTTGATATTTCTCGCTATGCTGTTTACCGATTGGATTTTTTTTATATTGATAAATTGGGCAATTCTGAATGCGATGATACCAAATATATGTATATTTGATTTTTTTATTGTTTTATTTTGAATGGGGCAAAAGAGGAGTGATTTGAACTTTTAGGGTATGTACACACTTTGCGGATTCCATTGTGGATTTTTACACGCGGATTCCGCAGAATCCACCAGTAAAATGACCTGCATTTTACCTGCAGATTTCCTGCGGATTTTGCCTGCGCTTTTACACCTGCAGATTCCTATAATGGAACAGGTGTAAAAACGCTACGGAATCCGCACAAAGAATTGACATGCTGCGGAAAATAAACTGCTGGGTTACTGCGCAGAATTTTCTGCAGCATGTGCACTGCGGATTTGGTTTTCCATAGGTTACATGCTACTGTACAATGCATGGAAAACTGCTGTGGATATACAGGGACAAATCCGCTGTGGAACCGTAGCCAAATCTGCAACATGTGCACATACCCTTATATTTTTACTATTTTTAAAAAAATTTTTTTTTTTACATTTTACTTGCTTTAATAGTCTCCACTTTTTCTCATATTTTTATTCCAGGAATGTAATGCACTGTTAGCTCTTTATTTTCTTACTATATATACACCCTTTGCTCTGTGTCCTCTCATTATATAAGCTATTTATAAGTGCACAGTATCTATTGACCTTATAAACTGATATCGAGTGATATATCTACAAATCGTTTATATATATATATTATATATGTATGTATGTATTTATCTTATACTCAATAAATACGGTGCATTTAATATCATTTCAACCTTGATAGCAGGGGCTGGCTGGCACTTTTCAGCCTGGTGGGCAATCACAAGGCAGTGGCCCTACAGTTGCGGTGCTTTTGCCCTGCTTATCTCTGGCCACTGCATTAAAGCATCAGAGATAACTGGCTTTAAAAACAGGGTGGTACATAGATATGGGAACCGAACGGAGCTTGTTGCACATATATGGAAGCAGAACAAAGCTTGCTGCCTACATAGATACTGTAACAGAAGCAAGCTGACTACAGTACATAGACATGAGACCGGAACCAAGATTGCTACGTAGACCAAGAAACTGACTGGAGCTTACTACACAGTCTGCACAAAGGAACAGCGCTCCACCGGGTGTATAGATTAAAATAAATCCTTTATTCGGCCATAAAGCACAAGCGACGTTTCGACCATATGCTGGTCTTTTTCAAGCATACAAACATGGCTGACAGGCGGTCTTAAATAGCGTGGACACCACAGAGGGAGCCAATCGCTAACAAGTACCGCCCATCTCACAATATAAAACAACATTGTGTAAACATAAACAAAATAGACATCAGGCATTATAATATACATATAAACATAATAACGTTCATCCTCATCTCAATACCGGTGAGAAACGATCACTTAAAACACTAAAACCCAGTGCTTGTTTATATTTTAGCTTGCCTCGATCTCACCGCCTATATACGACCGCCTGTCAGCCATGTTTGTATGCTTGAAAAAGACCAGCATATGGTCGAAACGTCGCTTGTGCTTTATGGCCGAATAAAGGATTTATTTTAATCTATACACCCGGTGGAGCGCTGTTCCTTTGTGCAGACTGTGACGTGTTACCCAGGTGGGTTTCCTGGATATGGAACGTGCGCCCAAATAAGGGAGTGCTGTCTGTCATCTATGCTTGATTTATGCTGGAGCTTACTACAGAGATATGGGAGCAGAAACAAGCTTACTACAGAGATATGGGAGCAGAACTGAGCTTACTACAAAAATATGGGAGTAGAACAGAGCTTACTATAGAGATATGGGAACAGAAAGGAGCTTACTATAGAGCTATGGGAGCAGAACCAAGCTTACTACATAAATATGGGAGCAGAAATGAGCTCACTACAGACATGGGAGCAGAACGGAGCTTACTACAGAAATATGGGAGCAGAACCGAGCTTACTGCAGAGATAAGGGAGCAGAACCGAGCTTACTACAGAGATAAGGGAGCAGAACCGAGCTTACTGCAGAGATACAGGAACAGAACCGCGCTTACTGCAGAGATACAGGAACAGAACCGCGCTTACTGCAGAGCTATGGGATCAGAACCGAACTTACTTCAGAAATATGGGAACAGAACGGAGCTTACTACAGAGATAAGGGAGGAGAACCAAGCTTACTACAGAGACATGGGAGCAAAACCGAGCTCACTACAGAGATGAGGGAGCAGAACAGAGCTTACTATAGAGCTATGGGAGCAGAACCAAGCTTACTACATAAATATGGGAGCAGAAATGAGCTCACTACAGACATGGGAGCAGAACGGAGCTTACTACAGAAATATGGGAGCAGAACCGAGCTTACTGCAGAGATAAGGGAGCAGAACGGAGCTTACTACAGAGATATGGGAGCAGAACCGAGCTTACTGCAGAGATACAGGAACAGAACCGAACTTACTTCAGAAATATGGGAACAGAACGGAGCTTACTACAGAGATAAGGGAGGAGAACCAAGCTTACTACAGAGACATGGGAGCAAAACCGAGCTTACTACAGAAATATGGGCGCAGAACAGAGCTTACTACAGAGATATGGGAGCAGAATGGAGCTTATTATAGAGCTACGGGAGCAGAACCAAGCTTACTACAGAAATACAGGAGCAGAACCAAGCTTACTACAGAGATAAGGGAGCAGAATAGAGCTTACTATAGAGCTATGGGAGTAGAACCAAGCTTACCACAGAGAAATAGCAACAGAAAGGAGCTTACTATAGAAATATGGTGTTTTGTTACAGGTTCAAGGATTGTGATGAATAATAAACAAAAATAAATTTAGTTAATAAATAATAAGAAATAAACAGTCACTAAAAATAGTAACCTAACATTATTCATACATTACATCACATAAAAGACTTGTATGCGGCGCTGTTCACACAATGGAGATGCACAGCATCCAGGCAAGCCTAGTAGTGACACCCTTCTATTAGATCAGGCGGGCCACCCCCTCCATTAGTTTGGCAGATCGAGAGTGGCTGCCTCATCGGTTATGCTGCACCTGTGTTTTTTCTATCTTAACCACATGGGTCCACTGCATCCTGATAGTGCATTTGTTTGAGGCCTAGGCAGGTAAGCATCTCTGCCTTATTTTGCTGTTTTTTCAAATTTTTGGAGGATCTTGGAATCCTCTTTTTGTGCTCTTGCTATTTAGAATTAGGACTCATGAGCGTGGGGACCCTTGTCGCGGGTCATGAACTTCCGTATTTTGGCCAAAATATCAACTAATAACTCACATATATTTTTTTATGTTTTTTGCACTTTTTTCCGGGGTGCAGATGGGCCCATTTTTGTCTTGTAAACTGTGATGTCTGTTCACATGGGGTGCATTTGTTTAGCGCTGGGCAGGCCCGCCTGATCTAATAGAAGGGTGTCACTACTAGGCCTGCCTGGATGCTGTGCATCTCCATTGTGTGAACAGCGCTGCATACAAGTCTTTTATGTGCAGCAATGTGCCAAGCAGCCACCCCCTCCATTAGTTTGGCAGGTCGAGAGTGGCTGCCTCATCGGTTATGCTGCACCTGTGTTTTTTCTATCTTAACCACATGGGTCCACTGCATCCTGATAGTGCATTTGTTTGAGGCCTAGGCAGGTAAGGATCTCTGCCTTATTTTGCTGTTTTTTCAGTTACTAACAACAAATAAATCTAATAAATAACTGGTCATTTACCAAACAACAAATGACCTTCTGCTAGGTGGGTCATCTGGTTGGACATTTAAACTTCAATGACTTTTTGCTAACTCCACACAGTAAGGATATACTGAATATATTATATAATAAACTGATTGAAACCATATCAATTTTTCAAAAATTAGTATTAATTAACTGGAGTGTTTGAAACCATTAAAATATAACTTACTACACATATGGGAGCAGAACCGAGCTTACTGCAGAGGTAAGGGAGCAGAACCGAGCTTACCACAGAGATAAGAGAGCAAAGCGAAGCTTACTACAGAGATATGGGAGCAGAACCAAACTTACCACAGAGATATAGGAACAGAATGGAGCTTACTACAGAAATATGGGAGCAGAACAAAGCTTACTACAGAAATATGGGAGCAGAACAAAGCTTACTACAGAAATATGGGAGCAGAACTGAGCTTACTACAGAGATAAGGGAGCAGAACCGAGCTTATTACAGAGATATGGGAGCAGAACCTTGCTTACTACAGAGATATAGGAGCAGAACCTTGCTTACTACAGAGATATGGGAGCAGAACAGAGCTTACTACAGAGTTATGGGAGCAGAACCGAGCTTACTACAGAAATATGAGAGTAGAACAGAGCTTATTGCAGAGATAAGGGAGCGGAACCATGCTTACTACAGAGACAAAGGAGCAAAACGGAGCTTACTGCAGAGATATAGGAGCAGAACAGAGCTTACTACAGAGATAAAGGTGCAAAACGGAGCTTACTGCAGAGATATAGGAGCAGAACAGAGCTTACTATAGAGATATAGGAGCAGAACCGAGCTTACTACAGAGATAAGGGAGCAGAACCGAGCTTACTACAGAGATATGGGAGCAGAACAGAGCTTACTACAGAGATAAGGGAGCAGAACCGAGCTTACTACAGAGATAAGGGAGCAGAACCGAGCTTACTATGTCTACTACAAGATAACCGAACCAATACATATCGTACCAGAATCTAGGTTACTACATTGATACAGTACCAGAACCAAGGTTACTGCTTAGATATGGTACCATAACTGAGCTTACTTGCAAACATACATACAACTCCAGAAAACCGGACATGTAAACACACAATACGGCAGGGGCATTACATAGTAACATAGTAAGTAAGGCCGAAAAAAGACATTTGTCCATCCAGTTCAGCCCATATTCCATCATAATAAATCCCCAGATTACTAGGGTCCTTAAAGATCAAGGGCCCAAGCCCGAAAGTGCATGTTTCCCCATACGACCAACCTTTAGCCATTTAATATAGCATGTACAAATAATTACAGTATACCACTGTTGCTAACCAAAAATACACAATGCAAAGACTAATATTACTACTATAAAAGACCAAAACAATACGGCATTTGTAACTAAAAGAGCCACCTTGTGCAGCACAAATGCTGTATTCTGACAAGGTGCCAGGAACAATAATGCAGGAAGAGGAGGCGGCGCCCGGCACGCACAGCTCTGGAGTGACGGCTGTGCTGTGTCTAATTAGAAAGGGAAGACCCGCCTCCCGGACGGATTCAGGGTATGTGAGGGCAAATTTTATAAGTGTTTATTTCAGCATGTGCAGGCATTTGTAACTAAAGAGCCACCTAGTCAGAATGCAGCATTTGTGCTGCACAAGGTGGCTCTTTTAGTTACAAACGCCTGAGGGGGGTGACAGGTTCCCTTTAACCATGCTCATATTTCCCCCACTGTTTTTGCTCCACTAATCCTCACTCCCCTCCACTAACCCCATACCCTCGCACCCTCAACTCAAACCACATAACTATCTCCCCCTATCTCTTACCCCCCACCTCACTTCATCTGCAGACCTGCTCTCTAAACCTAAGACCTCTACTACCAAAATATAATTAAATAGATCAGAGCCACATATAAGAATAATGCAGAAAACTCCCAACAATATATATATACCGTATATACTCGAGTATAAGCCGAGATTTTCAGCCCAAAATTTTGGGCTGAAAGTGCCGCTCTCGGCTTATACTCGAGTCACGGTAGCAGTGGGGTCGGCGGGTGAGGGGGAGAGGGCGCTGAGGCATACTTACCTAGTCCCAGCGGTCCTGACGCTCTCTCTGCCTGTCCCACGGTCTTAGGTGCTGCAGTTCTTCCCCTGTTCAGCGGTCACGTGGGACCGCTGATTAGAGAAATTAATATGCGGCTCCACCTCCCATAGGGGTAGAGCCGCCTATTCATTTCTCTAATCAGAGGTGCCGGTGACCGCTGATAGAGGAAGAGGCTGCGGCACCGAAGACCGTGGGACGGGCAGAGGGAGCGTCAGGACCGCCGGGACTAGGTGAGTATGTAATATTCACCTGTCCGTGTTCCACACGCCGGGCGCCGCTCTGTCTTCGCGTCCTCTTGCTCTGACTGTTCAGGTCAGAGGGCGCGATGACGCATATAGTGTGCGCGCTGCCCTCTGCCTGATCAGTCGGTGCGGAGAGACGCCGGGACCGGACGCTGGGAGCTGCAAGCAAGAAAGGTGAGTATGGCTTTTTTTTTTTATTGCAGCAGCAATGGCACAGCTTAATACGGAGCATCTATGGGGCAAAAATGAACGGCGCAGAGTACTATATGGCAGAGCTATGGGGCAATAACGAACGGTGCAGAGCACTATATGGCAGAGCTAAGGGGCAATAATGAACGGCGCAGAGTACTATATGGCAGAGCTATGGGGCAATAACGAACGGTGCAGAGCACTATATGGCACAGCTATGGGGCAATAACGAACGGTGCAGAGCACTATATGGCACAGCTATGGGGCAATAATGAACGGTGCAGAGCACTATATGGCACAGCTATGGGGCAATAACGAACGGTGCAGAGCACTATATGGCACAGCTATGGGGCAATAACGAACGGTGCAGAGCACTATATGGCACAGCTATGGGGCAATAATGAACGGTGCAGAGCACTATATGGCAGCGATGGGGCAAAAATGAACGGCGCAGAGCACTATATGGCACAGCTATGGGGCAATAATGAACGGCGCAGAGCACTATATGGCACAGCTATGGGGCAACAATGAACGGTGCAGAGCACTATATGGCACAGCTATGGGGCAATAATGAATGGCGCAGAGCACTATATGGCACAGCTATGGGGCAAAAATGAACGGTGTAGAGTCCTATATGGCACAGCTATGGGGCAATAATGAACGGTGCAGAGCACTATATGGCACAGCTTTCTATGGTACATCTATGGGGAAATAATGAACGGTACAGAGCACTATATGGCACAGCTATAGGGCCTGTTGTGAATTCCGCTCATGGGCTCCCTCCGGTGGTTGTAAGTGGCACTTTTGTGAATTCTGCTCTTGGGCTCCCTCCGGTGGTTTTAAGTGGAATGGCTGCTCCTTGGATTTAGTAGTCTGCAGCTGCTTCCACTAATTGTCTTTCTGCTCGGCTTTTATTCCTGGCTCTTCCCTTCAGCCAGTGCCACTTGTCAATGTTTCCTGGCTGGATTCACATCTCTTCTTGGATTTCCCTGATTTCCTGACCAGTTCTGCAAAGATAAGTCCTGGCTGTGCTCATTTCTGTCCACATGTTGTGGACTTATTGTTCTGTGCATTCTATGTTTTGTCCAGCTTGTCAGTATGGATTATTTCTGGTAGCTGGAAGCTCTGGGAAGCAGATTTACCCTCCACACCTTTAGTCAGGTGTGGAGATTTTTGTAAACTCTGTGTGGATTTTTTGTAGTTTTAACCCCTTAGTGACAGAGCCAATTTGGTACTTAATGACCAGGCCAATTTTTGCAATTCTGACCACTGTCACTTTATGAGGTTATAACTCTGGAACGCTTCAACGGATCCCGCTGATTCTGAGATTGTTTTTTCGTGACATATTGTACTTCATGTTAGTGGTAACATTTCTTCGATATTACTTGCGATTATTTATGAAAAAAACGGAAATATGGCGAAAATTTTTAAAATTTTGCAGTTTTCAAACTTTGTATTTTTATGCCCTTAAATCAGAGAGATATGTCATAAAAAATAGTTAATAAATAACATTTCCCACATGTCTACTTTACATCAGCACAATTTTGGAAACAAAATTTTTTTTTGTTAGGGAGTTATAAGGGTTAAAAGTTGACCAGCAATTTCTCATTTTTACAACACCATTTTTTTTTAGGGACCACATCACATTTGAAGTCATTTTGAGGGGTCTATATGATAGAAAATAATGAAGTGTGACACCATTCTAAAAACTACACCCATCAAGGTTCTCAAAACCACATTCAAGAAGTTTATTAACCCTTTACGTGCTTCACAGGAACTGAAACAATGTGGAAGGAAAAAATGAACATTTAACTTTTTTTTGCAAACATCTTAATTCAGAACCATTTTTTTTATTTTCACAAGTGTAAAAACAGAAATGTAACCATAAATTTTGTTATGCAATTTCTCCTGAATACGCCAATACCCCATATGTGGGGGTAAACCACTGTTAGGGCGCACCGCAGAACTTAGAAGTGAAGGAGCGCCGTTTGACTTTTTCAATGCAGAATTGGCTGGAATTGAGATCGGACGCCATGTCACGTTTAGAGAGCCCCTGATGTGCCTAAACAGTGGAAACTCCCCACAAGTGACACCATTTTGGAAACTAGACTCCTTAAGGAACTTATCTAGATGTGTGGTGAGCACTTTGAACCCCCAAGTGCTTCACAGAAGTTTATAACGTAGAGCCGTGAAAATAAAAAATCGCTTTTGTTTACACAAAAATGATCTTTTTGCCCACAAATTCTTATTTTCACAAGGGTAACAGGAGAAATTAGACCACAAAAGTTGTTGTGCAATTTCTCCTGAGTACGCTGATACCCAATATGTGGGGGTAAACAACTGTTAGGGCGCACCGCAGAGCTTGGAAGAGAAGGAGTGCCGTTTTACTTTTTCAATGTAGAATTGTTTTTTGCCCACAAATTTTTATTTTCACAAGGGTAACAGGAGAAATTAGACCACAAAAGTTGTTGTGCAATTTCTCCTGAGTACGTCGATACCCAATATGTGGGGGTAAACCACTGTTTGGGCGCACCGCAGAGCTTTGAAGAGAAAGAGTGCCGTTTTACTTTTTCAATGTAGAATTGGCTGGAATTGAGATCGGACGCCATGTCGCGTTTGGAGAGCCCCTGATGTGCCTAAACAGTAGAAATCCCCCACAAGTGACCCCATTTTGGAAACTAGACCCCCCATGGAACTTATCTAGATGTGTGGTGAGAACCTTGAATGCCCAAGTGCTTCACAGAAGTTTATAATGCAGAGCCGTGAAAATAAAAAATATTTTTTTTTTCCACAAAAAAGATTTTTTAGCCACCAAATTTTTATTTTCACAAGGGTAACAAGAGAAACTGGACCCCAAAAGTTGTTGTCCAATTTGTCCTGAGTATGCTGGTACCCCATATGTGGGGGTAAACCACTGTTTGGGCGCACGGCAGAGCTCGGAAGGAAGGAGCGCCGTTTTGGAATGCAGACTTTGATAGAATGGTCTGCGGGTATTATGTTGCATTTGCAGAGCCCCTGATGTACCTAACCAATAGAAACCCTCCACAAGTGACCCCATTTTGGAAACTAGACCCCCCAAGGAACTTATCTAGATGTGTGGTGAGAACTTTGAATGCCCAAGTGCTTCACAGAAGTTTAGAATGCAGAGTTGTGAAAATAAAAAATATTTTTTTTTCCACAAAAAAGATATTGTAGCCCCCAAGTTTTTATTTTCACAAGGGTAACAGGAGAAATTGGACTGCAATAGTTGTTGTCCAATTTATCCCGAGTACGCTGATGCGCCATATGTGGCGGTAAACCACTGTTTGGGCGCACGGCAGAGCTCGGAAGGGAAGGAGCGCCTTTTTGGAATGCAGACTTTGATAGAATGGTCTGTGGGCATTATGTTGCGATTGCAGAGCCCCTGATGTACCTAAACTGTAGTAACCCCCCACAAGTGACCCCATTTTGGAAACTAGACCCCCCAAGGAACTTATCTAGATGTGTGGTGAGAACTTTGAATGCCCAAGTGCTTCACAGAAGTTTAGAATGCAGAGTCGTGAAAATAAAAAATATTTTTTTTTCACAAAAAAGATTTTGTAGCCCCCAAGTTTTTATTTTCACAAGGGTAACAAGAGAAATTGGACCCCAGAAGTTGTTGTCCAATTTATCCCGAGTACGCTGATGCCCCATATGTGGGGGTAACCCACTGTTTGGGCGCACGGCAGAGCTCAGAAGGGAGGGAGCACCATTTGACTTTTTGAGCGCAAAATTGGTTGTCGTGTTTGGAGACCCCCTGATGTACCTAAACAGTGGAAACCCCCCAATTCTAGCTCCAACCCTAACCCCAACACACCCCTAACCCTAATCCCAACCTCATCCATAATCCTAATCACTAACCCTAACCATAATCACAACCCTTACCCCAAGTCAACCCTAACCATAACCCTAATCAAAACCCTAAATCCAACACACCCCTAATCCTAATCTCAACCCTAACCTCAAACCAGTGGCGTAGGAAGGGGGGTGCGGGGGGGGCGGTCCGCCCCGGGCGGCACAATGCTGGGGGCGGCCGGCGCTGCAGGAGAAGAAGATAAAAAACCCGCCCCCCGCTCTATACTCACCTCTCCTGGTTCCTGCGGCTTCAGCGTCCTCTGACTCTGCGACGTCTCAGAGCAGAGGGCGCGATGACGTCACTACTGTGCGCGCCGCTCTGCCTCTCTGTCCTGAGCGTCGCAGAGCCGGAGAGACGCTGACTGCACCGGACCTGCGCTGGGAACGGGAGAGGTGAGGATTTTACTTTTTTTTTTTTTTTCTTTATTTCTGACTGTCTGGGGCTGGGGCAATGCTGGAGACCATGGGGCAGAATGCTGGACACACTGGGGCAATACAGGAGACCATGGGGCAGATTGCTGGACACACTGGGGCAATACAGGAGACTATGGGGCAGATTGCTGGACACACTGGGGCAATACAGGAGACTATGGGGCAGATTGCTGGACACACTGGGGCAATACAGGAGACCATGGGGCAGATTGCTGGACACACTGGGGCAATACAGGAGACCATGGGGCAGATTGCTGGACACACTGGGGCAATACAGGAGACTATGGGGCAGATTGCTGGACACACTGGGGCAATACTGGAGACCATGGGGCAGAATGCTGGACACACTGGGGCAATACTGGAGACCATGGGGCAGAATGCTGGACACACTGGGGCAATACTGGAGACCATGGGGCAGAATGCTGGACACACTGGGGCAATACTGGAGACCATGGGGCAGAATGCTGGACACACTGGGGCAATACTGGAGACCATGGGGCAGAATGCTGGACACACTGGGGCAATACTGGAGACCATGGGGCAGAATGCTGGACACACTGGGGCAGTACAGGAGACTATGGGGCAGAATGCTGGACACACTGAATACTGGAGACCATGGGGCAGATCTCAGGACACATTGAGGCAATGCTGGAGACCCTGGGGCAGACTTCTGGACATACTGGGGCAATACTGGAGACCATGGGGCAGATTGCTGGACACACCGGGGCAATACTGGAGACCATGGGGCAGAATGCTGGACACACTGGGGCAATACAGGAGACCATGGGGCAGATTGCTGGACACACTGGGGCAATACTGGAGACCATGGGGCAGAATGCTGGACACACTGGGGCAGTACAGGAGACTATGGGGCAGAATGCTGGACACACTGGGGCAATACTGGAGACCCTGGGGCAGATTGCTGGACACACTGGGGCAATACTGGAGACCCTGGGGCAGATTTCTGGACACATTGAGGCAATGCTGGAGACCCTGGGGCAGACTTCTGGACACACTGGGGCAATGCTGGACACTGGGGCAGATTGCTGGACACACTGGGGGTAATATACTGGACACACTGGGGCAATGCTGGACACTGGGGGTAATATGCTGGACACACTGGGGCAGACTGCTGGACACACTGGGGAAAGGCTGGACACTGGGGCAGATTGCTGGACACACTGAGGGCAGATTGCTGGACACACTGGGGGTAATATGCTGGACATACTGGGGCAGATTGCTGGACACACTGGGGGTAATATGCTGGACACACTGGGGCAGATTGCTGGACAACATGGGGGTAATATGCTGGACACACTGGGGCAGATTGCTGGACAACATGGGGGTAATATGCTGGACACACTGGGGCAGATTGCTGGACAACATGGGGGTAATATGCTGGACACACTGGGGGCAGGACTTGAGGCATGGGCAGAATGTAGATACGGGGCAGGATTGGATCATGGGGCAGGATTGGATCATGGGGCAGGACGGATACGATGGAGGCTGGTGGGGCAGGATGGGGAGATCATATGGGGTAGAATGGATACTCATGAGGGCAGGATACGACAACATATGGCTGGAGCCAGGAATGAGATAAACGGGGCCAGGGTGGGGAATATTATTACCATAGGGGATAATTAAGGGATATTGTTACTGCAGTGATGTATTTATTTTATTTTTTGAGTATACTGTTTTAAATGGGGGGGCGGTCCTGTTACTGTGCAGAGTGACACTATATCACCTTTTTTTCTTCATGTGGTGTAATGTAGAAGTTGTGAAAAATTAAGTAATGTGTTCTGCAAGCGGAGCTCGAGATAACTGTGTTATTTCCTGCAGAAACGAGTCCTGGCTGGAAGGAATGATGGCGGTCTGTGCTGGATGAAAGATGAAGGACTTCACCTAGAGACGTCACTGGTGAGTCAGTGTTACCTATACACTGACACTATACACTGTATACTATATAGAGCTCCTGTGTATAATGTCACCAGTGATCTCTGTATTACCTCTACACAGACACTGCATACTAAGTACAGATCTCCTGTGAATACTGGCACTTATGGTGATAGTATTGTGGTTTTTTTTTTATTACTGATCAGTATTGTAGTATTCAGTCACTATGTGGTGGTAATATGTGGTCTGGAAATGGTGCGGTGGTATTTGTCCCTTGTATGTAGTATTATTCGGTCACTATGTGGCCTGGTCATGGTGTGGTGGTATTAAGTCACAGGTGTGGCATGTGGGGGTGACACCATTAGGCCCAGTTTAAGTTCTACAAAACAGGAAAACCATTTTTGGTAACCTTTGTGTGTATTGAGCTGGGGGGGGGGGCGCCAAACTCGGGAACAGCCCCGGGCGGCAAAAGCTCTAGCTACGCCTCTGCCTCAAACCTAACCCTAATCCCAATACACCCCTAATCACAACCCTAACCTTAACCCTAATCCCAAACCTAACCCTAATCCCAAGCGTAACCCTAATGCCAACCCTAACCCTAATACGAACCCTAATCCAAACCCTAACCCTAATCCCAGCTCTAACCCTAACTTTAGCCCCAACCCTAGCCCTAACTTTAGCCCCAACCCTAACCCTAGCCCTAGGGCTACTTTCACACTTGCGTCGTTTGGCATTCCGTCGCAATCCGTCGTTTTGGACAAGAAACGGATCCTGCAAATGTGCCCGCAGGATGCGTTTTTTGCCCATAGACTTGTATTGCCGACGGATCGTGACGGATGGCCACACGTCGCGTCCGTCGTGCACTGGATCAGTTGTGTTTTGGCGGAGCGTCGGCACAAAAAACGTTCAATGAAACGTTTTTTTGTACGTCGCATCCGCCATTTCTGACCGCGCATGCGTGGCCGTAACTCCGCCCCCTCCTCCCCAGGACATAGATTGGGCAGCGGATGTGTTGAAAAACTACAGCTGCTGCCCACGTTGTGCACAATTTTCACAACGTGCGTCGGTATGTCGGGCCGACGCATTGCGACGGCCCCGTACCGACGTAAGTGTGAAAGAAGCCTAACCCTAAGTTTAGCCCCAACCCTAACCCTAAATTTAGCCCCAACCCTAACCCTAAATTTAGCCCCAACCCTAGCCCTAACCTAACCCTACCCCTAACCTAACCCTACCCCTAACCCTACCCCTAACCTAACCCTAACCCTACCCCTAACCTAACCCTACCCCTAACCTAACCCTACCCCTAACCTAACCCTACCCCTAACCCTACCCCTAACCTAACCCTAACCCTACCCCTAACCCTACCCCTAACCCTAACCTAACCCTACCCCTAACCCTACCCCTAACACTAACCTAACCCTACCCCTAACCCTAACCTAACCCTACCCCTAACCCTAACCCTACCCCTAACCCTAACCTAACCCTACCCCTAACCCTACCCCTAACCCTAACCCTACCCCTAACCCTACCCCTAATTTTAGCCCCAACTGCTGTTCTCCTGCCTTCCGGCAGATGGAGACAGATGGCGGGCGCACTGGGCATGCGTCCGCCATGTTCTGCTGCCGGCGGCCAGGAGGAGCAGCAAGAGGATCCAGGGACCTAGGTGAGTATGCTAGGGTCCCCGAATCCCCCTATTTCTCTGTCCTCTGATGTGCGATCACATCAGAGGACAGAGAATTACACTTTACTTTTTTTTTTTTTTTTGCGGTCGCCGGTAAACAGTTAATTACCGGCGATCGCAAAACAGGGGTCGGTAATACCGACCCCGATCGTGCTCTTTGGGGTCTCGGCTACCCCTGGCAGCCGAGACCCCAAAGATTCTCCCGGTGCCGGCCGGCGGGCGCACTGCGCATGCGCCCGCCATTTTGAAGATGGCGGCGCCCACCGGGAGACACGAGGAGCATCGGGGGAGCTAGGTGAGTATTGGGGGGCCACCTGGGACCCCTTTTCTCTGTCCTCCGATGTGCAATCACATCGGAGGACAGAGAAATTAAAAAGAGATCGCATTTTTTTTTTTTTTTTTTTGCGATCGCCGGTAAACGGTTAATTACCGGCGATCGCAAATGCGGGGTGGGTTAAAAACCCCCCGAATCATGTTCTCTGGGGTCTCGGCTACCCTCGGCAGCCGAGACCCCGGAGAAAATCGGCCTCTGGGGGGCGCTATGGACTTTTTCCACAGCGCCGTTAATTAACGGCGCTGTGGTTTAAGTACCCTTAGCGGCCGCCGTTAAAAGGCGTATCGGCGGTCGCTAAGGGGTTAATACTGACCGCACAGTATCCTTTCCTGTCCTATCTATCTACTAGTATGGCCTCCTATGCTAAAATCTGATTTCATTTCTGCGTATGTTATTTCCCTCTCCTCTCACCGTCAATATTTGTGGGGGGCTATCTTTCCTTTGGGGATTTTCTCTGAGGCAAGATAGGTTTCCTGTTTCCATCTTTAGGGGTAGTTAGATCTTAGGCTGTGCCGAGGGGTCTAGGGAGTGTCAGGTACCCCCCACCGCTATTTCTAGTTGCGCTGCTAGGTTCAGGGTTTGCGGTCAGTACAGATACCACCTCCTTCAGAGCTTGTCCCATGTTGCTCCTAAACCACCAGATCATAACACGGGCCATAATGAACAGTATGGAGCACCTATTTTTATTTTTGAAATTCACCGGTAGCTGCTGCATTTTCCACCCTAGGCTTATACTCGAGTCAATAAGTTTTCCCAGTTTTTTGTGGCAAAATTAGGGGGGTCAGCTTATACTCAAGTATATACGGTAATTAGGCAATTGGAGTCAAAGACTGTATTTTTGTTAAAAAGTTGTAACATTTATTAAATAACAATATATTTTATACAGTAATAAAGGTATTTTTAGTACAAAACACACATAATCGCTAAAGGGTTACTCTATGAGCAAAGGATCTAGGTAACATAGTGTTACAGAACCCCCCAGCACCAAGAATGTTATGCAGTATATGTATGTATAATAGTTTCCATGTGAAATGCTTCAGTCCACATGCTGCACCCCTGGACAAGATATTCTCTTTCTGACCTCCACCCACCTTTGTAATTCCCACAGTAAATATTGGCAGGCTCCGGCCCCCTGCGGCTATTGTAATGTATGTCTGGCCTGCTGTGTTCCTATTGTCCTGTCCTGTGTATGTGTTATATATTCGGTGTGCTGTAAATAAAGGTTGTTCTTTTAGACTGGAAATATGTGGGGTAGCAGTCATCTACTGACTGCTCTCACGTGTCCCAGGAATTCCAGCTGGCTTCCTTCATTCAGAGTCCAGCAAAGGCAGAGTGGACCTCCTGAAACACGGGGTGGTACTGAAAGAGGTACCCCAGCTTGGTAGACCCCGTTACACTGGTGGCAGACAGCGGGATGTGATATCCCTTCTAAAGGAGGAAAGGAATGAATGGAAGACAACTACCAGAAGTTAAAGAGGACTACATTAAAAGATCTGGTGGAAGCCCGAGGGTTAATCGCCAGCAACAAAATAAAAGCGGATTTGATAGTAGCCATCATGTAACACGGCAGTGCAGCGCCCCCCAATGTGAACGTGGAGGACACTGAATTCCAGAGGGAGGTAAAGAACAGACTGGCGTTCTATGGCCCAAACCCTGCAGTAGAGATCATACGAGAGGTGATGGCTGATGTGCGTACTGATCTGAAGGAAGAGATAGCCGAGCGGACCAGGATAGAGCTAGCCAAGATGGAGATGGCAGAGCGGACCAAAGTGGAGCTGGCCAAGATGGAGATGGCAGAGCGGAGAGAGGAGAGTCAGCGAGCAAGGGGAGCTCTGGCCTCCGCCCAGGTACCTTCAACAGTAAGCCACAAAAAGATCCAGTATAATGCCTTCCGACAGTTGGGGGAGGCAGAGGAAGACATTGATGGCTTTCTGCAGGACCTTGAGCGGCAGTGTGTCCTTCATCAAGTGAAGCCGGAGGAACGGGTTCAGATTCTGGCCAGCAAGCTGACAGGCCGGGCAGCGGACGCCTATCGCACGGTACCCGATGAGGACTGTATGGACTATGAGCAGATCAAAGAAGTGATCTTGGCCCGGTATGCGCTGACACCAGAGGCATACCGCCAAAAGTTCCGCGGAATTATAAAACGAGTAACCGATACCCACGCTGAATGGGCCTGTAAATTATGGCGGTCACTGCTACAGTGGGTACAAGGGAGCCAAGCAACCACTAAGGAGGACGTCCTCCAGCTCTTCTTGTTAGAACGATTCTATAATGGACTAAACCCCGAGACACAGGAATGGCTTCGGGACAGGCGGCCAAGGACTCTTGAGGAAGCCGCTCGTCTGGCCGATGAACATCATGACGCCAGGAGGCCTCAGTTGTCCGGATCAAAGATGGTCACTAGGGGTCCGCCCATGGACCTGGAGGGCCCCAAACCACCGAAGATTGTAGGGGGACCAGCTAGAAACCCGGCCTACCACAGTTCCCCTGGGGCGCGATGCCACACTTGCCGTCAGCTGGGCCACCTGCAAAGACAATGTCCCAACCGGACTCAGCATACCCAGTGGCCAAAGGCGGGAACAGCTACCTTCCGCCGGGCCGCTGTACACTGCTACCAAGGCGAAGCTGAAGGAAGTGCTGCATGAAGTAGACCCCGTGCAGGCAGCCCGGGCAGATAATCCACAACAGCATCAACAGGTCGTGTGGGTTAATGGGAAACGCATGCAGGGACTAAGAGATTCCGGAGCAACTTTGACCCTTGTGAAGCCTCATCTCATCCGGGACCAAGAGTAGACGGACTGGACAGTGGCAGTCCGTGTAGCAGGGGGAGCCATACATCGACTGCCCACTGCCAGGATTCACCTGAACTGGGGAGTTGGGGATGGCCTTGTTGAGGTCGGCTTGATGGAGGATTTGCCTGCAGACGTTTTGCTGGGGAATGACTTGGGGCCCATGTTGTCTGCCTTCTCGGTTGCCCCTCTGGCTGAGACATATCCTGTGACCACCCGGAGACAAGCTCGAGCTGCGGAGGCGGAATCACACTCAGAGGAGGCCCAGGTAAGACATCCCAGCCCTACACGTATTCCCATAGCCAGACACATTTCTTGGGCCACCCCAGATGAGTTTAAGATGGAGTTACTTGAGGATCCTTCATTGGAGGGATATCGTGGGAAGGCACAGGAGGGGAGAGGGGTACTGGAAGGGGAACAGTTTATATGGAAGCAGGGACTCCTCTACCGGATCACAGAGCAGCACCACACAGGGACAAGCCCCACTATAAAACGACAGCTGGTAGTTCCCAAGAAATATAGGCAGGAGTTAATGCGAATCTCTCATGACATACCCTTGGCTGGGCACTTCGGCGTCAGTCACACCAGGCATCGTCTGACACAAAACTTCTTTTGGCCGGGGGTAACCTATGATGTTCGTTAGTACTGCCAGACCTGTGACAGTTGCCAGCGCATTGGCAAGAGGGGAGATCGATGCAAGGCCAAATTATGCCCCCTCTCCATTGTGGAGGAACCATTTAGCCGAGTAGCGGTTGATCTGATAGGGCCGTTAGCCAAACCCAGTCCATCAGGGAAAAGGTATATATTGACAGTGGTAGATTATGCCACACGGTATCCAGAGGCGGTTGCGTTACCTAACATACTGGCAGAGACGGTGGCGGCTGCCCTGCTCCAGGTTTTCTCACAGGTTGGATTTCCCCGGGAGATTATCTCAGACCAGGGTACCCAGTTTACAGCAGAGGTAACCAACCAACTGTGGAAGCTGTGTGGTGTAAAGTCCATTAGAAGCGCCTTGTACCACCCGCAAACCAATGGGTTGTGTGAACGCTTTAATGGGACATTAAAACGACTCATTGGGACTTTTACCAGGACCTACAGGGACTGGGAGAAATTCTTGCCTCACCTCCTGTTTGCCTATCGAGAGGTGCCCCAAGAATCCACGGGGTTCTCCCCATTCGAACTGGTATATGGGAGACGGGTAAGGGGACCCCTAGACTTAGTGCTAGAACACTGGGAAGGGGAGGGCACCATAGAAGGGGTACCTATTGTACCCTAGGTGCTGGAATTCCGGGACCGCCTACAGGAGCTCACCCAGGCTGTACGTGGGAACATGCAGGTGGCCCAGCGGCGCCAGCGCGTATGGTACGATCGGAGGGCCAGAGAGCGCACCTTGGAAATAGGGCAGAAGGTCCTGGTGTTAGAGCCCACTAGGCAGAACAAGTTCCAAGCTGCATGGCAGGGGCCCTACCAGGTAGTGGGGAAAATAGCCGACACCACCTATAATGTCGCCGATTGTGACGACCCCAGGGTTATCCGCATGTTTTCGGGGAAACCCGGGTACACTCACCTGGCACAACACAAGGTTGAGACCCAGGATCAGACCCCCCTGCGACAACCCCCCTTCCGCGTCCCTGAGTCTGTACGAGAAGGGATGCGACAAGAGATACAAGAGATGTTGCATTTAGGGGTCATTGAAGAGTCAGATAGTTCCCGGGTATCCCCCGTAGTGTTAGTGCCCAAGAAGGATGGGACTACACGGTTTTGTGTAGACTATCGTAAGCTCAATGAGAAAACAGTGACGGATGCGTATCCCATGCCGCGTGTGGATGACTTGTTAGACCGGCTGGCAGGGGCAAAGTATTTGACCACCATCGATCTATGCAAAGGCTACTGGCAGATTCCCCTTAGTCCTGACACTATTCCCAAGTCGGCATTTGTCACCCCGTTTGGCTTTTTCCAGTTTCGAGTTATGCCATTCGGGATGAAGACTGCCCCGGCGACCTTCCAGAGGCTGGCTGACCGGCTTCTGGATGGTCTCCAGGACTATGCGTGTGCCTACCTGGATGACATCGCCATCTACAGCGCGACATGGGAAGAGCATCTAAGTCACCTAGAGACAGTATTAGACAGGATCCACAAGGCCGGAATCACCCTGAACCCAAACAAGTGTCACGTGGGCAAAGCAGAGGTTCAGTATTTAGGGCATTGGGTGGGAAGTGGGAAACAGAGACCATAACCAGCCAAGATTGAGGCCATAGCCAAATGGCCCACCCCACGCACTAAAACCCAGGTCATGGCGTTTCTAGGGACAGCGGGGTATTACAGGAAATTCGTTTCCAATTACAGCAGCGTAGCCAAGCCCCTCACTGATCTGACCCGTAAGAACCAACCCCGCCAGGTAACCTGGACCCCAGAGTGTGAGGAAGCCTTCCGCCAGCTAAAGGACGCCCTCACCAATACCCCTGTATTGGCCGCACCCGATCCAACTAAACGTTTCCTTGTCCACACAGACGCTTCTATGTTTGGATTGGGGGCAGTACTAAGCCAAGTCGGGCCGGACGGCCAAGAACACCCGGTAGCTTACCTGAGTCGGAAACTACTGCCCCGTGAAGTGAGCTATGCGGCTATCGAGAAGGAGTGCCTGGCAATAGTATGGGCACTCAAAAAGTTACAACCATATTTGTATGGATGACAGTTTTCCCTCCTAACGGACCATAATCCCCTGGCTTAATCGGGTCTCCGGAGACAACGCCAGATTACTGCGGTGGAGTTTAGCCCTACAACCTCTGGACTTCACCATCCACTACCGACCCGGCAAACAAAATGGTAACGCCGATGGACTAAGTTGACAAACGGAACTTGTACAAACCCCATAAACTTCGGTCATCCCCAAACCGATCCGTTAAGGATCAGAATGTATGCCGATCGCGTCACTGAAAAGGGGAGCCGTGTTACAGAACCCCCAGCACCAAGAATGTTATGCAGTATATGTATGTATAATAGTTGCCATGTGAAATGCATCAGTCCACAGGCTGCGCCCCAGGACAAGATATTCTCTTTCTGATCTCCCCCCACCTTTGTAATTCCCACAGTAAATATTGGCAGGCTCCAGCCCCCTGCGGCTATTGTAATGTATGTCTGGCCTGCTGTTTTCCTATTGGCCTGTCCTGTGTATCTGTGTTATATATTCTGTGTGCTGTAAATAAAGGTTGTTCTTTTAGACTGGAAATACGTGGGGTAGCAGTCAGCTTTTATATGCTCTCACGTGGCCAAGGAATTCCAGCCGGCTTCCTTCATTCAGAGTCCAGCAAAGGCAGAGTGGACCTCCTGAAACACGGGGTGGTACTGAAAGAGGTACCCCAGCTTGGTAGACCGCGTTACACATAGTAATATAGTTATTAAGGTTGAAGGAAGACTTTAAGTCCATCTAGTTCAATCCATAGCCTAACCTAACATGCCCTAACATGGTGATCCAGAGGAAGGCAAAAAAAAAAAACCCATGTGGCAAATAGTAAGCTCCACTTTGGGGAAAAAAAATTCCTTCCCGACTCCACATACGGCAATCAGACTAGTTCCCTGGATCAACGCCCTATCAGGGAATCTAGTATATATACCCTGTAACCTTATACTTTTCAAGAAAGGTATCCAATTCCCTCTTAAATTTAAGTAATGAATCACTCATTACAACATCATACGGCAGAGAGTTCCATAGTCTCACTGCTCTAACAGTAAATAATCTGCGTCTCTTATTATGGCTAAACCTTCTTTCCTCCAGACGTAGAGGATGCCCCCTTGTCCCTGTCTCAGGTCTACGAGTTAAAAGATCATCAGAAAGGTCTTTGTACTGTCCCCTCATATATTTATACATTAAAATAAGATCACCCCTTAGTCTTCGTTTTTCCAAACTAAATAGTCCCAAGTGTAATAACCTATCTTGGTATTGCAGACCCCCCAGTCCTCTAATAACCTTGGTTGCTCTTCTCTGCACCCGCTCTAGTTCAGCTATGTCTTTCTTATACACCGGAGACCAGAACTGTGCACAGTATTCTAAGTGTGGTCGAACTAGTGACTTGTATAGAGGTAAAATGATGTTCTCCTCATGAGCATCTATGCCTCTTTTAATGCATCCCATTATTTTATTTGCCTTTATAGCAGCTGCCTGACACTGGCCACTGAACATGAGTTTGTCATCCACCCATACACCCAGGTCTTTTTCATTGACGGTTTTGCCCAGAGTTTTAGAATTAAGTGCATAGTTATACATCTTACTACTTCTACCCAAGTGCATGACCTTACATTTATCCCCATTAAAGCTCATTTGCCATTTATCAGCCCAAGCTTCTAGTTTACATAAATCCTCCTGTAATATAAAAGTATCCTCCTCTGTATTGATTACCCTGCAGAGTTTAGTGTCATCTGGAAATATTGAAATTCTGCTCTGAATGCCCCCTACAAGGTCATCAATAAATATGTTAAAAAGAAGAGGGCCCAATACTGACCCCTGTGGTACCCCACTGCTAACCGCGACCCAGTCCGAGTGTGCTCCATTAATAACCACCCTTTGTTTCTTATCCCTGAGCCAGCTCTTAACCCACTTACACATATTTTCCCCTATCCCCATTATTCTCATTTTATGTATCAACCTTTTGTGTGGCACCGTATCAAAAGCTTTTGAGAAGTCCATATACACTACGTCCACTGGGTTCCCTTGGTCCAGTCCGGAACTTACCTCTTCATAGAAGCTGATCAGATTAGTCTGGCACGAACGGTCCCTAGTAAACCCGTGCTGATACTGGGTCATGAGGTTATTCTCGCAGGATGATATTGAACAAGGAGGTTGTTTATCCCTTGTGAGGGAAACATCTCCCCTCTCCCCCAAATTGGCAACTTATCTATTTAACCTTCCTCCCCTGATGATTTGAAAAAAATGAAACGCGTTGGGAGGCCACGGGGATAAAAATTCTGATGCACTTATATTCCAATAGTGGGTTCTTAATTGTACGGGGGCTGAGTTATACCCATTTCCCCACATTTTTTGGGGATCGATTTGAGGCATCTGTGTGGAACCGTCCGTGATACCAGGTGAAATCAACGCACACTATCTGGGTGAGACTGTTCCAATACCTCAGCGTATGTCTTTCTATGTTTATGGCTGTCATGTATTATGTGATACCTATTCATTATACCTAGACTGTGCTGGTTGTTGAGAATATAGATGAATAGCTGCATGAGGCCAAAGGTCAATGCTTTATTATTGCTCAAATTGTAAGCATCTATGAGTCCGGTGACTCTGAAGTGCATTTGAGTAGTTTTGGATACACCTATAAGGAACAGACATATAGTCTAGGTGTATATATTAGTATCATCTGTAGTTTTTGTAATTTATGTTTGTCATGTTGTTCTTGTCTATAAGGTTTTTAAATACTATTATTAAAAGCTAAATTTTAATCAATTTGGTACCATATCTACCTTGCTGCTTACTAATTTTTGGGATTGGTAGAATTTTCTCCTCCAGGATTTTACCCACAGTAGAGGTTAAGCTTACTGGCCTATAATTTCCGAGTTCAGTTTTTGTCCACTTTTTGAATATTGGCACCACATTTGCTATACGCCAGTCCTGTGGTACAGACCCTGTTATTATGGAGTCTTTAAAGATTAAAAATAATGGTCTATCAATGACTGTACTTAATTCCTGCAGTACTCAGGGGTGGATCCCATCCGGGCCCGGAGATTTGTCAATTTTAGAGATTTTTAGATGCCGACGTACTTCCTGCTGGGTTAAGCAGGTGACATAGTAACATAGTAACATAGTTAGTAAGGCCGAAAAAAGACATTTGTCCATCCAGTTCAGCCTATATTCCATCATAATAAATCCCCAGATCTACGTCCTTCTACAGAACCTAATTGTATGATACAATATTGTTCTGCTCCAGGAAGACATCCAGGCCTCTCTTGAACCCCTCGACTGAGTTCGCCATCACCACCTCCTCAGGCAAGCAATTCCAGATTCTCACTGCCCTAACAGTAAAGAATCCTCTTCTATGTTGGTGGAAAAACCTTCTCTCCTCCAGACGCAAAGAATGCCCCCTTGTGCCCGTCATTTAATGGGGAATTTTTATCACTAGTCATTTTGTCTGCCATGTTCTTGTGTAAATACTGATGAAAAAAAGTCATTTAGCATTGTGGCTTTTTCCTCATCCTCATCCACCATTTCACCCAGACTATTTTTAAGGGGGCCAACACTATCATTTTTTAGTTTCTTACTATTTACGTAGTTAAAGAATATTTTGGGATTATTTTTACTCTCTCTGGCAATGAGTCTCTCTGTCTCAATCTTTGCTGCCTTGATTTGCTTTTTACAGAATTTATTTAATTTTTTGTATTTATTTAATGCCTCATCACTACCTATTTCCTTTAATTCTCTAAATGCTTTCTTTTTGTCACTTATTGCGCCCATTACAGCTCTATTCAGCCATATTGGTTTCCTCCTATTTCTAGTATGTTTATTCCCATACGGTATATACTGTGCACAGGTCCTATCCAGGATGCTAATAAATGTCTCCCATTTTCTTTGTGTATTTTTATGTCTCAGGATATCGTCCCAGTTAATTGCACCAAGATCCTCTCTCATCCGTTGGAAATTTGCCCTCCTGAAGTTTAGTGTCCTTGTAACCCCTCTATTACACATCTTTTTAAAGGATACATGAAAACGTATTATTTTGTGATCACTATTCCCCAAGTGACCCCCAACCCTTATATTTGCTATGCGGTCTGGCCTGTTGGTTAATATTAGGTCTAGCAGTGTCCCCCTTCTTGTTGGGTCCTGAACCAATTGTGAAAGGTAATTGTCTCTCATAGTTGTCAAAAACCGATTACCTTTGCTGGAACTGCAGGTTTTTGTTCCCCAATCTATTTCAGGGTAGTTGAAGTCCCCCATAATAATGACTTACCCTTGAGTTGCAGCTTCATCTATTTGCTTTACGAGGATATTCTCCATTGCTTCCACTATTTTTGGGGATTTATAACAAACCCCTAACAGTAATTTATTATTTTTTCCCCCTCCTCTTATCTCCACCCACAGGGACTCTACATTTTCATTAGATTCACCTATATTATCACGCAGGATGGGTTTTAAGGATGATTTTACATATAGACACACCCCTCCCCCTCGCCTATCCATTCGGTCATTTCTGAACAGATTATAACCCTGCAAGTTAACAGCCCAGTCGGGCCCCCCGTAGAAGCCTACGCGAAACGCACGTAGGGGCTGGCGGTTTCCAACATCCACACTACGACCATCATGGGTGAGGGTCAGTCCTATATATATTTGTATGATTGAAGTGCTAATAGAACAGTGACTGTTCACTACCACCACCTAGACTTTATACTATGTGAACTTGAACCTCTGGTCGGACTTTATTTTTTTAGTGTGGATGCATGGATCACTTACCTAGATCCTTTGCTCATAGAGTAACCCTTTAGCGATTATGTGTGTTTTGTACTAAAAATACCTTTATTACTGTATAAAATATATTATTTTATTTAATAGATGTTACAACTTTTTAACAAAAATACAGTCTTTGACTCCAATTGCCTAATTATATATATATATATATATATATATATATATATATATATATATATACCAAAATATAATATAAGCCAATCACTCTCCTTCACCCACCTGCTTCTCTTTCTCTGCTTATTCTCACTGCTGGCGACACATCCCCCAATCCTGCCCCCCCACCTCATTGTTCACTAATCCTCACCCTATCCTTCTCACACTATGAGAAACTATCACAACCCCTCACACTTAAAAATCTGTGCCACTGACCCCCACCCCCCTGCTTCCTCTCTCTGGGGCAATTTGGAATTTGCTCTATATGCAACAAGCTCCAGGTGATACACAATCTCTTTACTATCCGCAACCTTTCCTTCCTGACCCTCACTGAGACCTGGCTGACAAACCCTGGCACGGCTTCGCCTGCAGCACTGAGTTAGGGTGGCCTCCAATTTACCCACACTCCTCGCTCTGGCAACAGACATGGTGGAAGAGTGGGTATCCTTCTTTCTAAAAACTGTTCCTTCAACCCTATCCAACCCCACCCTCCCTTCTTTCGAGGTTCACTCTGTCGGTATCTACGCTCCGTCCAATCTCCAAATGGCTGTCATATACCTACCACCGGGCTCAGCCACTGCCTTCATCTACCAATTCTCCACCTGGCTCCTTCACTTTCTCTCTGCTGACATCCCAACCATCATTATGGGTGACTTTAATATCCCTACTGACACCCACCAGCCTCCAAGCTACTGGCCCTTACTTCATCTTTGGACTCACTCAGTGGTCCTCCACAGCCACCCACACAGACGGACATACACTAGACCTCATCTTCACCCGCCTCTGTTCCTTATCTAATCTCACCAAACCTCTCCCTTCCCCCTGACCACCATCTACTCACCTTCTCATCCTTGTCCTCCTCACCTGCCCCCATGTCCAGCCATTACCACATCCTCACAGAAACCTCGCACATCTAGACATTCACAGACTATCAGACTCTCTCCTACCCCTGTCCTCCATATCTTCACTCCACAACACGGACAGCACCACCGCTTTCTGTAACTCCACCCTCACATCAGCCATAGACTCAGTCGCCCCTCTCATGCATGGCACAGTGCGCCGAACCAAAAGGCAACCTTGACATAACAATCTCACAAAAAAACTTCGACAAGCATCCAGGGTTGCAGAGCAGTGTTGGAAGAAAACATGCCTGCCAGACGACTTCACTGCTTTCAAACATGCTACATTTGACTTCAAATTAGCCCTCACCTCTGCTAAACAGACCTATTTCACTAACCTTGTATCTTCACTATCCTACAACCCAAAACAACTATTCAGCACATTTAACTCCCTCCTCCGCCCACCACTGCCACCTCCAACTCCCCTCATTTCTTCTGAAGACTTTGCCACCTACTTCAAAAACAAGATTGACGAAACAAGGCAAACCCTAACTGTTCCACCACCCCAACCTCTCCATATACCAGACCTCTGCCCTTCCCTAATAACCTCCCTCTCCAACATCACTGAAGGAGAGCTTACTCGCCTCTTTTCCAAATCACACCTCACCACCTGTGCACTTGACCCCATCCCCTCCCACCTGCTCCCCAACCTCACTAACATGCTCATTCCAGCTCTAACCCATCTCTTCAACCTATTGCTATCTCCTGGTACCTTCCCGTCTGCCTTCAAACATGCCACCATCACACCCATCCTCAAAAAAACTAACCTTGATCCAACTGCTATGCCCAGCTACCGCCCCATATCACTGCTCCCGTTTGCTTCAAAATTCCTTGAGAAGCATGTCCATGCTCAAATTTCCTCCCACCTCTCATCTAACTCTCTCCTTGACAACCTCCAATCTGGCTTCTGCCCCCACCACACCACCGAAACTGCCCTGACAAAAATTACTAATGATTTACTCACAGCCAAAGCTAACAGACAGTTCTCCATCCTCCTCCTTCTTGACCTGTCCTCTGCTTTCAACACAGTCGATCACTGCCTACTGCTACAGATTCTTTCTTCCCTTGGCATCAAAGACCTTGCCCTGTCCTGGATTGCCTCATACCTTTCTGACCGCACATTTAGAATTTCCCACTCCCACACCACCTCCTCATCCCACCCTCTCTCTGTTGGAGTCCCTCAAGGCTCTGTCCTAGGGCCCCTCCTTTTTTCCATCTATACCCTTGGCCTGGGACAACTCAAAGTCCCATGGCTTCCCGTACCACCTGTATGCGGACGACACTCAGATCTACCTCTCTGGCCCCAATGTCACCTCTCTGCTGTCCAGAATCAAGAAGTGTGTCAGCCATATCCTCCTTCACCTCTCGCTTCCTAAAACTCAATGTAGACAAAACCAAACTCATCATCCTTCCCCCCATCTCACGTATTCCCCCTACCTGATCTATCTATTATGGTAAACGGCATCACGCTCTCTCCCGCATCTGTAATCCGCTGCCTTGGGGTAACTCTCGACTCTGCCCTGTCCTTCAAACTGCACGTCCAAACTCTTGCCACCTCATGCCGCCTCCAACTCAAAAATATTGCCAGAATCGGTTCCTTCCTCAGCCCACAATCTACCAAAACTCTTGTGCATGCCCTCATCATCTCCCGCCTCGACTATTGCAACACACTCCTCTGTGGCCTCCCCGGTAATTCTCTTGCACCACTCCAGTCTGTCCTCAACTCTGCTGCCAGGCTAATCCACCTCTCTCCTCGCTACTCCCCTGCTTCTCCCCTCTGCAAATCCCTCCACTGGCTCCCAATTCCCAAAGAATCCAGCTCAAACTACTAACACTGATCTACAAAGCCATCAACAACCTGTCCCCTCCCTATATCTCTGAACTAATCTCCCAATATCTTCCCTCACGTAATCTCTGATCCTCCCAAGACCTCCTACTCTCCTACACACTTAATCGGTCCTCACACAACTGCCTCCAAGATTTCTCCCGAATATCCCCCATCCTCTGGAATTCCAGGCCTCAACACGTCCGATTATCTACCACCCTCGGATTCTTCAGACGGAACCTGAAAACCCATCTCTTCAAGAAAGCCTACAGCCTGCAATAACCGTTCTGCCGCCTCGCCATCGCCAGAGCCGCCGCCTTGCCATTGCCAGAGCCGCCGCCTTGCCCCCTACCTTCTGCCTCTTCCCCACTCTTCCCCATAGAATGTAAGTCCGCAGTCCTCTGTACCAGTCTGTCACTGTAAACTTGTTTACTGTAAACGATATCTATAACTCTGTATGTAACCCCTTTTTCATGTACAGCACCATGGAATTAATGGTGCTATATAAATAAATAATAATAATAATAATAGATAATAATGGAGCCTCCAGCACCGACCTCCACCCGCAGAGCCGCACTCCACATAGAGGATAATGGAGCCTCCAGCACCGACCTCCACCCGCAGAGCCACACTCCACATATAGAATAGGAAAGCATGTAATTGCAGGAGCTGCAGGCTTTCACAAAATGTCAGCAGAGCCACCGCAGGGCCAAACACCCGCAGCGACGCACCGCACATCTGAAAACCCCCTCATCCCAGCCTGCAGCAACGCTCCACTCTTGCCTCCTCCAGCAGCGACCCAGGGACCCTGCTCCATCGCGACCGGTAAGGTATGTCCGCATTATAAGATGCACCCCCATTTCTCCCAGACATTTTGGGGAAAAAAAGTCCGTCTTATAATCTGAAAAATACGGTAGTTATGTCATATGAACCCTGCGTCCAAATAGCACTGGCGTCACTGTTCTCACCTTCGGACAAATTGAACAATAAGAGTTAATCAAAGATAAGTCGCAGCCCTGGCTTCCTGTTGATGTTCCAATACGTCCAAAGGCGGAGAAAGTAAAGCCAGAGCTGATTGGGCTCAGGGCTCGTGTAATGCAACAACCTCATATGAGCCCCGGGAACGCGAGTGCCGACACCGCTGGAACAGCATCAGCACGGAAGGAGAGTATGAATTTTTTTTTATTTTAACAAAGCCATAGATGACAAATGACAAAGGATTGCCATAGTAGTGCACAACCCCTTTAAGAAAATACAATCTTCAGTTAAAACATTTCCAACATTCTGAACATGAAAAAGGCTTCTTCCCTAGCTCGAGTTCTCTGATGTTTTTTAAGAGTTGAATTCCGTTTAAAACATTTCCCACATTAAGAACATGAAAAAGCCTTGTCCTCTGGGTGAGTTCTCTGGTGGTGATCAAGATGCGCTTTTCGGGTAAAACATTTCCCTCTTTCTGAACATGAAAAAGAATTCTCCCCTGTGTGAGCTCTCTGGTGCCTAACCCAATTTGATTTCTGGTTAAAATATTTCCCACATTCTGAACATGAAAAAGGCTTCTCCCCTATGTGAGTTCTTTGATGTGTGATAAAATTTGATTTATTTGTAAAACATTTCCCACATTCTGAACAGGAAAAAGGCTTCTCCCCTGTGTGGGTTCTCTGATGCGCAACCAAACTTAATTTATAATTAAAACATTTCCCACATTCTGAACAGGAAAATGGCTTCTCTCCTGTGTGAGTTCTTTGATGTGTGATAAAATTTGATTTATTTGTAAAACATTTCCCACATTCTGAACATGAAAAAGGCTTCTCCCCTGTGTGAGTTCTCTGGTGCTTAACCAAATATGATTTCTCAATAAAACATTTCCCACATTCTAAACAGGAATAAGGTGTCTCCCTGGTGTGAGTTCTCTGGTGCTTAACCAAACATGATTTCTCGATAAAATATTTCCCACATTCTGAACAGAAAAAAGGCTTCTCCCCTGTGTGGGTTCTCTGATGCGCAACCAAACTTAATTTATAATTAAAACATTTCCCACATTCTGAACAGGAAAATGGCTTCTCTCCTGTGTGAGTTCTTTGGTGTGTAACAAGATGATCTTTCTGGTTAAAACATTTCCCACATTCGGAACAGGAAAAAGGCTTCTCCCCTGTGTGCGTTCTCTGGTGACAAACAAGTTTTGATTTTTGTGTAAAATATTTCCCACATTCTGAACATGAAAATGGCTTCTCCCCTGTGTGAGTTCTCTGGTGCCTAACCAAATCTGATTTCTGGCTGAAACATTTCCCACATTCTGAACAGGAAAAAGGCTTCTCCCCTGTGTGAGTTCTCTGGTGCTTAACAAAAACGGATATCCAGTTAAAACATTTCCCACACTTGGAACAAGAAAATCTATTCTCTGCTGTGTGAATTTTTTTATGTTTAAGAAAAGACTTTTCGAGGGGAAAACTATTTCCATATTCTGAACATGATAATGGATTCTTTGATTTAGGAGTAATTTGCTTTTTAATGCTTATTTTGCGACTATGATTTGCTTTAGTAGTCGGTAATGAATCAGAAGACAGGACCTGTTTCAAAGGATCAGATGACAGATCTTTGCTGTGAAGGGATGATGGTATATCTGGAGTAATGGCATTCACTTCAATTGTATCCTGTTGGATCTCAAGATCATATGATTTAAAAATTGAAGTTGTCAGCTGTCCCTCTGATTTCTTGGTACAGTCATCTGCCAAGAAAAAAACAATTATTATTTTAGAATAAAATTATTATTAATTTATATAGCACCATTAATTCCATGGTGTTGTACATGAGAAAGAGGTTATGTACAGAGTAATAGATATCATTTACAGTAAACAACTTTACAATGACAGACTGGTACAAAGGGAAGGGGACCCTGTCCTTGCGGACTTACATTCTATTGGATAATGGGGAAGAGACAGAAGGTTGGGGGTGCGGCAGCTCTGGTGGTGGTGAGGCGGCAGCTCTGGTGGTGGTGAGGCGGCAGAATGGTTATTGCAGGCTGTAGGCTTTCCTAAAGAGATATGGGTTTTCAGGTTCCATCTGAAGGATCCGAGGGTGGTGGATAATCAGATGTGTTGAGGCGTGGAGTTCCAGAGGATGGGGGATAATCGTGAGAAATCTTGGAGGCGGTTGTGTGAGGAACGAATAAGTGTGGAGGAGAGTAGGAGGTCTTGGGAGGATCGAAGATTACGTGAGGGAAGATATTGGGAGATTAGTTCAGAGATATAGAGAGGGGACTGGTTGTGGATGGCTTTGTAGATTAGTTTTAGTAGTTTGAACTGGATTCTTTGTGGAATTGGGAGCCAGTGGAGGGATTTGCAGAAGGGATAAGAAGGGGAGTAGCAAGGAGAGAGGTAGATTAGCCGGGCAGCAGAGTTGAGGACAGACTGGAGTGGTGCAAGAGAGTTAGCAGGGAAGCCACAGAGGAGTGTGTTGCAGTAATCGAGGTGGGAGATGATGAGGGCATGCACAAGAGTTTTAGTAGATTATGGGCTGAGGAGAGGACGGATTCTGGCAATATTTCTGAGTTGGAGGCGACAGGAGATAGCAAGAGTTTGGACGTGCGGTTTGAAGGACAGGGCAGAGTCGAGAGTTACCCCAAGGCAGCGGATTTCAGATGCGGGAGAGAGCGTGATGCAGTTTACCATAATAGATCAGGAAGGGGGGATACGCGAGATGGGGAAAGATGATGAGTTCGGTTTTGTCTACATTGAGTTTTAGGAAGCGAGAGGTGAAGGAGGATATGGCTGATGGACAATCCGGGATTCTGGACAGCAGAGAGGTGACATCTGGGCCAGAGAGGTAGACCTGAGTGTCATCTGCATACAGGTGGTACGGGAAGCCATGGGACTTTATGAGTTGTCCTAGGCCAAGGGTATAGATGGAAAAAAGTAGGGGCCCTAGGACAGAGCCTTGAGGTACTCCAGCAGAGAGAGGGCAGGATGAGGAGGTAGTGTGGGAGTGGGAAACGGTAAATGTGCGGTCAGAAAGGTGTGAGGCAATCCAGGACAAGGCAAGGTCTTTGAAGCCAAGAGAAGATAGAATCTGTAGCAGTAGGCAGTGGCAGTTTTTGACAGGGCAGTTTCGGTTGAGTGGTGGGGACGGAAGCCAGATTGGAGGTTGTCAAGGAGAGAGTTAGATGGGAGGTGGGAGGAAAGGTGAGCATGGACATGCTGCTCAAGGAGTTAAAATATCCTCAAACTTTATATTTTTTAACATTTCTCCTTAAACTGTCAGTAAAAATGGCAAGTTATGTAAAGAAGTTTGAATTATTCACCAAGACAATGACAGTTCACAGTCTAATAGAAAGCCTCATAGCATGAACAAAAGGAGCATGGTGTTCAACTGTTTGTTCATTCTGACTCACAAATATGGAATAAAAAGCCACCAAAATGTTATGTAGGTGAAAATAATACTAAAAAAGTTCTACTCATCTTACAAAAGTCCCCACTCAGGTCCATCACTCGTCAATAGAATAAAATATGGTTTCCACACTATTAGTGGCTCAAAGGTTCTTGAAAAGCAACATTTGCTTCCATAAACCAATCCAGCAATATCCGCTCTCCCAAAGTAAATTTCCCCCTCGATTCTGAGCCTTGCAGTGTGCACAAACCACATTTAGCATCTATGTATTTGGTATTGCTGCAGTGACAAGAACCCATTTAATTTACGGTGTGTGTCTCCTGAAGCACAATCTGGGAACTACATGCTGGGTAAAAAAATTGCATATTTGCCATTTTTACTCTCCAAAATCCATTGAGTGCTAAACACCTGGAAGTGCCTGTGGAGTCAAAATAGTTACTACTCCTATAGACCAATTCATTGAGGGTTACGCTGTCCAAAATATAGTCACTTTTGGGGGATTTTTACTGCTCTGGTTTTCTGATATTTTGTCATTTTAGAGCAAATGGTGTGTCCTATCTCCTCTGGAACCTGCTATTGAGATGTCTGTTTCTGTCAAGAGGCTCCGCCTTATTCATTCTGCAGGTGGCGCTGGTAATGGAGGAGATATCAGAACCAGAAGCTATGAGTGGCACCGGTTCTGTCCAGCCACTAAGGTTAGGGTACCTGGGACATGTAGTACCATCCAATCTCGCACTAGGAGTGTGTGTGTAGCTCAGCTGAAGTAATCTGTTCCCTGTTTCAGCCAATTGGAAAACACCAAACACTACTAAAGCCCAAAACATATTGCAGGAAACTGACAGATACAGCCTTGTTCTCCTCTGGTTCAGTCCTGTGTTCAGCTCCTGGTTTGTTTATTTGTTTCCTGTTATGACCCCGGCCAGTTTACTGACTATTCTTGTGTCTGTTGATTTTGTATTTTCTCTGACTTCATGGTCGTGACCTGACTACCATATTATTCTTCTTACCATCTTACACTACAGAAAAGCAAGTAACAGGGTGGTCCAACCTAGAGGTCTCCGTGCAAGTCCAGATGTAGAGGGGTTAAAGAAGTTAAAGAGTGATGGGCAAAACTTTGAGTATAGACAATAACACATCTACTGAAATGATCAAGCTGAATAGCCTTCTTAGGTATAAAAAAAAATGGTGAAACCTCTCTGAGGTAATTAGAGTATGAGGCTCTGTGGCTCTTGGCAATCTAAACTATCACCAATATTTTCTATCACATGCGTTTCAAGAAGAAATATACTTTTAAAGATAACTATTTATTAGGCTATGTGCACACGATGCGGATTTGTAGTGCTTCCGCAGCGTTTTTTTCCACGCTGAAATGCTCCAAAAACGCAATGGATTACTTAAGCAATGTTAATCAATTACATTCCTGAAGTGTTGTGCACATGATCCAGAAATTCCCATCCTTATTTGCAGCCTTTTATTTTCCGCAGCATGTCAATTCTTTTTGCGGATCTTAACCGTTTCTGCACCCATTGACTTCCATTCAGTCAGTGAAATCCGCAGCAAAAACGCAGGTGTAAAAAGGTTTACGAACTTGCTGCGTATTTGCTGCCAGAAATGCTGCAAATTGTCAATGGCAAATGATAGAAAGTGATAGTCTTAGTGATAGAAAGCAGAGGGTGGTTATAAATGGTATATTCTCTATCTGGGTCGCTGTGACCATTGGTGTAATGCAGGGGTCAGTGTTGGGACCTATTCTCTTCAACATATTTATTAACGATCTGGTAGAAGGTTTACACAGTAAAATATTATTATTTATTTATTTATTTATATAGCACCATTGATTCCATGGTGCTGTACATGAGAAGGGGTTACATACAAGTTACAGATATCACATACAGTAAACAAACTAACAATGATGGACTGATACAGAGGGGAGAGGACCCTGCCCTTGCGGGCTTACATTCTACAGGATTATGGGGAAGGAGACAGTAGGTTGGGGGTTGCAGGCGCTCCGGTGTTGGTGAGGCGGTACCAATATTTGAAGATGATACAACACTATGTAAAGCAGTCAATACAAGAGAAGATAGTATTCTGCTACAGATGGTTCTGGATAAGTTGAAAACTTGGGCCGAAAGGTGGCAGATGCGGTTTAACAATAATAAATGTAAGGTTATACACATGGGAAGAAGGAATCAAAATCACACACTGAACGAGAAACCACTGGGTAAATCTGACATGGAGAAGGACTTGGGGATCCTAGTTAATAATAAACTTACCTGGAGCAGCCAGTGCCAGGCAGCGGCTGCCAAGGCACACAGGATCATGGGGTGCATTAAAAGAGGCCTGGATACACATGATGAGAGCATTATACTGCCTCTGTACAAATCTCTAGTTAGACTGCACATGGAGTACTGTGTACAGTTTTGGGCACCGGTGAACAGGAAGGATATAATGGAACTAGAGAGTACAAAGGAGGGCAACAAAATTAATAAAGGGATGGGGGAACTACAATACCCAGAGAGATTAGCAAAATTAGGATTATTTAGTCTAGAAAAAAGAAGACTGCGGGGTGATCTATATATATCTATGTATATACAGTGGGCACAGAAGGTATTCAGACTCCTTTAAATTTTTCACTCTTTGTTTCGTTGCAGCCATCTGGTAAATTCAAAAAAGTTCATTTTTTCCCATTAATGTACACTCTGCACCCCATGTTGACTGAAAAAAAAACAGAAATGTAGACATTTTTGAAAATGTATTAAAAAAGAAAAACTGAAATATCACATGGTCATAAGTGTTCAGACCCTTTGGTCAATATTGAGTAGAAGCACCTTTTTGAGCTAGTACAGCGATGAGTCTTCTTGGAAATGATGCAACAAGTTTTTCAAACCTGAATTTGGGTATCCTCTGCCATTCTTCCTTGCAGATCATTCCAGTTACATCAGGTTGGATGGTGAATGTTGGTGGAAAGCCATTTTCATGTCTCTCCAGAGATGCTCAATTGGGTTTAGGTCACGGCTCTGGCTGGTCACAGAGTTGTTCTGAAACCACTTCTTTGTTATTTTAGCTGTGTGCTTAGGGTCGTTGTGTTGTTGGAAGGTGGACCTTCAGCAACGTCTGAGGTCTAGAGCACTCTGGAAGAGGTTTTCATCCAAGATAGCTCTGTTTCCTTCAATGGCAACCAGTCATCCTGTCCCTGCAACTGAGAAACACCTCCATAGCATGATGCTCCACTGTTGGGATTGTATTGGGCAGATGATGAGCAGTGCCTGGTTTTCTCCACATATACTGCTTAGAATTATCACCAAACAGGTCTATCTTCATCTCATCAGACCAGAGAATCTTATTTCTCATAGTCTTTGAGTCCTTCATGTGCTTTTTAGCAAACTCTATGCGTGCTTTCATATGTCTTGAACTGAGGAGAGGCTTCCGTCGGGCCACTCTGCCATAAAGGCCCAATTGATGGATGGCTGCAGTGATAGTTGACTTTGTGGAACTTTCTCCCATCTCCCTACTGCATCTCTGGAGCTCAGCCACAGTGATCTTGGGGTTCTTCTTTACCTCTCTCACCAAGGCTTTTCTCCCACGATTGCTCAGTTTGGCTGGATGGCTAGGTCGGGGAAGACTTCTTGTGGTCTTAAACTTCTTCCATTTAAGGATTATGGAGCCATTGTGTCCTTAGGAACCTTGAGTACTGCAGAAATCCTTTTGTAACCTTGGCCAGATCTGTGCCTTGCCACAATTCTGTCTCTGAGCTCCTTGGCTAGTTCCTTTGACCTCATGATTCTCATTTGGTCTGACATGCACTGTGAGCTGTGAGTTCTTATATAGACAGGTGTGTGCCTTTCAAATCAAGTACTATCATTTTGATTAAACAGCTGGACTGAAATGAAGGAGTAGAACCATCTCAAGGAGGATCACAAGGAAATGGACAGCATGTGACTTAAATACGAGTGACTAAGCAAAGGGTCTGAATACTTATGACCATGTGATATTTCAGTTTTTCTTTTTTAATAAATTTGCAAAAATATCTACATTTCTGGGGGGGGGGGTTCAGTCAAGATGGGGTGATGAGTGTACATTAATGAGAAAAAAAAAAAGAACTTTTTTGAATTTACCAAACGGCTACAATGAAACAAAGAGTCAAAAATTTAAAGGGGTCTGAATACTTTCCATACCCACTGTAAGGGGACAATACAAATATCTCTCCGGGGACCTGTTTACACCAAGGAAGGTGACGGTCACAAGGGGGCATTCTCTGCGTCTGGAGGAGAGAAGGTTTTTCCACCGACATAGAAGTTGATTCTTACTGTTAGGGCAGTGAGAATCTGGAATTGCTTGCCTGAGGAGGTGGTGATGGCGAACTCAGTCGAGGGGTTCAAGAGAGGCCTGGATGTATTTCCGGAGAGTAACAATATTGCATCTAACAGTTATTAGGTTCTTTAGAAGGACAAAGATCTGGGGATTTATTCTGATGGAATATAGGCTGAACTGGATGGACAAATGTCTTTTTTATGCCTTGCTAACTATGTTACTATGTCAGAAGGAGGAAGAGTGTGTGGACGGAGCTTGTGTGCGTGTCTCTGTGTGTGGGTGGAGAATATGTTCGTGTGTCTGTGTGTGTGCGTACCCATGTGACATGTGAAACCAGGCGTCATCTGATGGGACTACTACTCTCATTTGGCTACATCTTTTTGTCACATATAACAGAGACAGCATGAGCCGATGATGGAAGAATAGTCTCATCATCCGACGCCTGTGTTCAATTGTAGATCAAAACATTTACATATTCACATACAAAATACATGCATCAAACCCCTAATCCCAACACCCGCGTCTCCTGCAAACAATCAAAAATAATAAACCAACAAATACTCCCTGTCCGCCATAGTCCATTTAATACCGAGTGTCCCATATAAAGCCACATAGAAAACGCGTGGATTTTCCACTGCGTTTTTCTGCCAAGAGATGCAGAAACATTGCATAAATTTCTGCAAGCAAATCCGCAACATGCGCACATAACCTTATAGTACAGAGCTGAGGTGTTGTAAAATTAGATCACGGACATTTGGAAAAGGCAATGGACACCTTTTTTAAAGGCCATCAGGGAGTTACAGACTCAGATAAGTCAGACAGATCAATCCCACCACAATCAAACTATCATACAGAATGAACATGTAAAAAAAAAAGACATAGAATAAAAAAAAGTTACAGCCCCAACAACAACGTATGTACGAGGGGAGAACTCCAACAGTAAACCGGAGTTGCATTTATTTAATTGTGGACCATTGGAGCTACTATGAGTCCTGACCAGAAGAGTAGAGAAAGTATTGGCGCCCCCATTTCAGGAGAGATTGTGCAGTAATCTGAATCCTTTACAATTGAAAACATAATGAAATTTATGACACGGAGAGAAGTCATGAAACCAGGGCTCGAGCCAACACATCTCCTACAGGTGTGAATAAATGTATATTACAGCCAACAGCCACACACAGCTTAGAGATATATCATGGCACAGGTGTAATGGTTTTTATGTAGTTCAGAAGAATCCTCCTTGAAGTTACAGTATTTTTTGGACTAAGATGCACCGGACCATAAGACGCACCTAGGTTTTAGAGGAGGAAATTAGGAAAAAAAATAAAGCAAAAAAATGTGGTCAATTCTGTACTTAATATCCTCTATCCTGGTATATATGGCCCCATCATCCACCTCCTGATACACATGGCCCCCTCATCCCTATCCTGGTATGCATGGTCCCCTCAACCTGGTATACATGGCCCCCTCATCCCTATCCTGGTATGCATGGTCTCCTCATCCCTATCCTGGTATACATGGCTCTCACCCCTATCCTGGTATGTATGGCCCCCTTATCCCCATTCTGGTATGCATAGCTCCTCATCCCTATCCTGGTATGCATGGTCCCTTCATCCTCCTGGTATACATGGCCCCCTCATCCCTATCCTGGTATGCATGGTCTCCTCATCCCTATCCTGGTATGTATGGCTCCCTTATCCCCATTCTGGTATGCATAGCTCCACATCCCTATCCTGGTATTCATGGCTTATCATCCCTATCCTGGTATGCATAGCTCCTCATCCCTATCCTGGTACTTATGGCTCCTCATCCCTATACTGGTATGCATAGCTCCTCATCCCTATCCAGGTATTCGTGGCTTCTCATCCCTATCCTGGTATTCATGGTTCCTCATCCCTATCCTGGTATGCACGGCCACCTCATCCCTATCCTGGTGTGCATGGTCCCCTCATCCCCATCCTGGTAGGAATGGCCCCCTCATCCCCATCCTGGTAGGAATGGCCCCCTCATCCCCATCCTGGTAGGAATGGTCCCCCTCATCCTCCTGCTTCATCCCTATCCTGTTATGCAGGGTCCCCATCTTGTCCTAAAATGCATGACCCCATCCCTATCCTGGTATGCAGGGCCCCATGAATACAGACTGCCATGTATGCTGGGACTGTGTGCATGGAGAGCAGTGAGTATTCATTGCTCTTCAGTAGCATGCACAGTATCAGCCAGAGCCTTCCTGCAGCTGCCAGGCAATCACATGTGCCGCTACTTAATAGAAATGAGCTCCATGGGTGTGGAGCGAAGTGAATATTCATTTCTCTTTAGTAGCGGGAACACATGACCGCTGGCAGCTGCAGGAAGGCTCTGGCTGACACTGCGGGTGCTACTGAAAAGCTATGAATACTCACTGCTCTCCGCGCATACAGTCCTGGGGTGCATAGCAGTGAGTATTCAGGCAGTTACCCTTTGGCTTGCAAGCAGCGCATGACGTACCTGCCATGGACTGCTTAAAGGCATAAAGCAGCTGCTGGCAATGGAGCAGGAAGCTGCGAGGGAGCGCCGGGAAGGTAAGTGTAATGGTTTGGTTTTTTCAATGTTTTCTGATGGGCCATGCATACCAGGATGGGGATGGGGGCCAATCATACCAGGATAAGGATGGGGCCATGCATACCAGAACGGGGATGGGGGCAATCATACAAGGATGCTAATGAGAAATGAATATTCATTGCCCTCCACGCCCAAGGGAGTGGAATGCAGTGAATCTTCATTTCTTTAATAGCGGGCACAGGAGTTAACCACAGTAGCCGACTGCTGTCTCTGTGACCCGCTGCTCTGCCAATGCCACACCCCCACCTGCCTATCACAGCCAGAGCCTCTCCATCCGGACTATAAGACGCACCCCCCATTTTCTTCCACAATTTTGGAGGAAAAAAGTGCGGTCAGTTTTAAAAGAAATTGAAAAGTCAGGATAACGGGAATCTCTTTTGTTATTGTACAGAAATTCAGACTGGACCTGGTCTTGTAGGGACCATATGAGCACATTCAGCAGCACAGAAGGGAGAGAAGGGAGATTCATCCAACAACATATCAGGATTCTAGGAAGCCAACAGCATCATTACCCTCTGCTTTCTCTTAGAGGACCATCATAATATTTTTCTTCAAGTGATTTTCTAACTTGTCAGCACATTCTACGTACGCTGTCATTTGGCTTTGTAGTTTACAGATCTGGGCAGGAAAGGGTTAGTGTCATCTAATCCCAGGGGGTAGGTGGATCCTCCAGGTTGTAAGTTCTATAGAAAAGGGCTTTCAATGTCCAAAGCCATTTGAACAGTTTTGGGTGGAGGAGAAAGTTCTGGTCTAGAGGTAAAATGGTTATCACAGGATTGTGATACGGCCGGACTACACCACCGATAAAGCAGCCACAGGCGGTGACTGAGAAGAATCTGTGACTTCTCTGCATTTAGTGGTTACTACTTACCTGGGTAGTCATATGTAGGAATCTCCTCATTACACCACTCATCATCTCTCACATATGTCTCTGTAGTATTAATATGGGTCAGATCTTCACCCTGAAACAAACATTGTAAAAGTCAAAGACAGATGGAGAAGTCACATCTATGATCAGCTATAATCCTGCCATCTCCACCGTTCTCATTACACAAGTATAAAACATATAATGATGGTGAATAAAACAAGACTGAGCAGGGTAATTCAATGTCAAGTGTCCCCAATCTGAATATTTTTTTACCTCATGTCTTTAGATTTTTATTTTATTTATTTTATTAAGTGCTATTTTAGCGAATTACAAAAAAAAATTTCCATTTTTATCTCCATTAAATATTATAGATTTCTAAAGTTTTAAGAAAGTCTGAATTTTGGACTTGTATGATGTTACATTTTTTATCATATCTTGTATTAGAAATAAGGTAAAGATATTGGAGAGGAGATTTTGTTTAGAACGGTACAGGGTTTAATTTGATATATCATAAGATTAGCCAAATTCAAAATTTTTATGCGCAATTTTGAAAAAAGAGAGAGAGAGATCCAGTGCACAACGGATGAAACGGATGGCCATCCATCACAATCCGTCGCTAATACAAGTCTATGGGAAAATCCTGCATTTTCCAAAATCGACGGATTTCGACGTGAGACAAAAGATGGCAGTGTGAAAGAGGTCTTAGCTGAAGTACATGTGGGGGTTGACTGGTTGCTAGGGAATCCAAACATGTAATTAAGCTGGCTATTAGCTGTAAATCATTCAGTTGAGGGGAGGAAAACAATCTCCGAGCACTAAAAAATACTCGGAGGACACCCGAGCGTGCTCAAGAAATCTCGAGTAACGAGTATATTCGCTCATCACTACTCGTCAGTAGCGTAGCTACCGGGGGGGCAGAGGGTGTGGGCGCCCTGGGCCCGGTGCTCTGAGGGGGCCCACCCGGAGCTATGCTACTGTAACTGTATCGGCGCGCGATGAGTCACTGCCCTGCGCTGAGACGAGTGGGAGCTCAGAGCAGCGCAGGAACCAGGAAGAAGAGGCGAGTATTAATTTTTTTAAGGGGTGCTGCCTTATAGTACACAATCTGCCTATAGAGGGGGGGGGGTCTGCCTAATACTACAGGGTCTGCCTATGGGGTCTGCCTTATACTACAGGGTCTGCCTATGGGGGGTCTGCCTAATACTACAGAGTCTGCCTATCGGGGGTCTGCCTAATACTACAGGGTCTGCCTGTGGGGGGTCTGCCTTATACTACAGGGTCTGCCTATGGGGGTCTGCCTAATACTACAGGGTCTGCCTATGGGGTGGTCTGCCTAATACTACAGGGTCTGCCTGTGGGGGTCTGCCTTATATTACAGGGTCTGCCTAATACTACAGGGTCTGCCTATGGGGGGGTCTGCCTAGTACTAGAAGGTCTGCCTATGGGGGTCTGTCTAATACTACAGGGTCTGCCTATGAGGGGGGGTCTGCCTAATACTACAGTGTCTGCCTATGGGGGGGGGTCTGCCTAATACTACAGGGTCTGCCTATGGGAGGGGGTCTGTCTGCCTAATACTACAGGGTCTGACTATGGGGGGTCTGCCTTATACTACAGGGTCTGCCTATGGGGGTCCGCCTAATACTACAGGGTTTGCCTGTGGGGGTCTGCGTTATACTACAGGGTCTGCCTATGGGGGGGGTCTGCCTAAAACTACAGGGTCTGCCTATGGGGTGGTCTGCCTTATACTACAGGGTCTGCCTATGGGGGGTCTGCCTAATACCACAGGATCTGCCTTTGGGGGAGTCTGCATTATACTACAGGGTCTTCCTATGGGAGTCTGCCTTATACTACAGGGTCTGCCTATGGGGGTGCTGCCTTATACTCCAGGGTCTGCCTATGGAGCTGCTGCCTTATACTACAGGGTCTGCCTATAGGGGTGCTGCCTTATAGTACAGGTTATGTCTATAGGGGTGCTGTCTTATAATACAGGGTCTGCCTATAGGGGTGCTGCTTTATACTACAGGGTCTGCCTGCGGGTGTTACCTTTATACTACAGGGTCTGGGTATGGGGGGTGCATTATACTATATTGAGGACTATCTGGTACATTATACTATATTGAGGACTATCTGGTGCATTATACTATATTGAGGACTTATTGTTATAGGGGAACTCTATAGGTTACTGTGACTATCAAAAGGGCACACAGGACAATATTACTTTCTAAGGGGCAAAATATGGGCTCTGTTTTCTAGGACATTTGCACGTGGCATTGCTATATTATAGAGGGGTGCCTTAGAATTTAGAGGGCACAGAGAAACACACAGCAGGGGCAGTAAACGGGACACATACGGCAGCAGCGGCTCAGTATTGGGGTATCAGGTGCAGTAATAGGGTTACATATGGCAGCAGCGGCTCAGTATTGGGATATCAGGTGCAGTAATAGGGACACATACGGCAGCAGTGGCTCAGTATTGGGGTATCAGGTGCAGTAATAGGGACACCTGCCAGCAGCGGCTCAGTTTTGGGGTATCAGGTGCAGTAATAGGGTTACATATGGCAGCAGCGGCTCAGTATTGGGGTATCAGGTGCAGTAATAGGGACACATACAGCAGCAGCGGCTCAGTATTGGGGTATCAGGTGCAGTAATAGGGTTACATATGGCAGCAGCGGCTCAGTATTGGGGTATCAGGTGCAGTAATAGGGACACATACGGCAGCAGTGGCTCAGTATTGGGGTATCAGGTGCAGTAATAGGGACACCTGCCAGCAGCGGCTCAGTTTTGGGGTATCAGGTGCAGTAATAGGGTTACATATGGCAGCAGCGGCTCAGTATTGGGGTATGAGGTGCAGTAAACAGGACACATACGGCAGCAGCGGCTCAGTATTGGGGTATCAGGTGCAGTAATAGGGTTACATGTGGCAGCAGCGGCTCAGTATTGGGGTATCAGGTGCAGTAATAGGGACACATACGGCAGCAGCGGCTCAGTATTGGGGTATCAGGTGCAGTAATAGGGACACCTGCCAGCAGCGGCTCAGTATTGGGGTATCAGCAGGATGAGGAGTTTGTGCAGGTTGGGAATAAATGGTGATGGGGCTGGAATGTGAGAAGTGAAATGTGCCTTTGTTGTATTCTCTGCAGCTGAGTCGTTTCTGGAAGAAGTTGTCATGTCGGTCTGGGCCAGATGGAAAAAGTGACGATTTCATCATAAAGATCGTCAGCGGTAAGTCATTATCTGTAACTGTGCAGTGATCTGTTATATGTTCTGTAGGACTGTAGTTACCACTGACCATATGGCGCTAATATCCATGTTGGTCGTTATATAGAGATTTTCAGTAATAGCGCAGTCATCTGCTGAGGTTCTCCTCCAGTATTAGGGTGCATCACCGAGTTGTAATCAAGGTTACCTGGTTAGGGGCCCACTCAGAAGCTTCGTCCCCTGAGCCAAAACCCTAGCTACGCCTCTGCTACTCGTGACATATCTGTTGGAATCCTCTACTGCTCTAAGTTGAATGGTGTTTTTCCCAGAAATTCACTTTTTTTTTCACAACTTTAAAAATTAATTTAAAAAAACATAAAATTTATAGAACACAGTATTACCAAAGAACACATTCTCAGAAGAATTAAAAATCTAGTGGTAATATTCATTGGTTCATTTGACTTGGAATAACCTAGAACCCGACCTTCACAGCCGTCTACACATCATAGGGGAGATCTCCTGACACCTTCTCTCCATCTACCTGATGATCCTGAGGAACATTGGGATGTTCTTGTTTACAGTCCTGTGGAAGAAGAGGAAGGGGACATCTCTCTGGTGTTGACATCTTACTGGATAGATCTGCAGGAAACACATACAGGGAGTGAATTCATTCTTTACATACAGATAATTACAGTTAGGGCCAGAAATATTTGGACAGTGACACAAGTTTTTTTATTTTAGCTGTTTACAAAAACATGTTCAGAAATACAATTATATATATAATATGGGCTGAAAGTGCACACTCCCAGCTGCAATATGATAGTTTCCACATCCAAATCGGAGAAAGGGTTTAGGAATCATAGCTCTGTAATGCATAGCGTCCTCTTTTTCAAGGGACCAAAAGTAATTGGACAATGGACTCTAAGGGCTGCAATTAACTCTGAAGGCGTCTCCCTCGTTAACCTGTAATCAATGAAGTAGTTAAAAGGTCAGGGGTGGATTCCAGGTGTGTGGTTTTGCATTTGGAAGCTGTTGCTGTGAGCAGACAACATGCGGTCAAAGGAACTCTCAATTGAGGTGAAGCAGAACATCCTGAGGCTGAAAAAAAAGAAAAAATCCATCAGAGAGATAGCAGACATGCTTGGAGTAGCAAAATCAACAGTTGGGTACATTCTGAGAAAAAAGGAATTGACTGGTGAGCTTGGGAACTCAAAAAGGCCTGGGCGTCCACGGATGACAACAGTGGTGGATGATCGCCGCATACTTAATTTGGTGAAGAAGAACCCGTTCACAACATCAACTGAAGTCCAGAACACTCCCAGTGAAGTAGGTGTATCTGTCTCTAAGTCAACAGTAAAGAGAAGACTCCATGACAGTAAATACAAAGGGTTCACATCTAGATGCAAACCATTCATCCATACCAAAAATAGACAGGCCAGAGTTAAATTTGCAGAAAAACACCTCAAGAAGCCAGCTCAGTTCTGGAAAAGTATTCTATGGACAGATGAGACAAAGATCAACCTGTACCAGAATGATGGGAAGAAAAAAGTTTGGAGAAGAAAGGGAACGGCACATCATCCAAGGCACACCACATCCTCTGTAAAACATGGTGGAGGCAACGTGATGGCATGGGCATGCATGGCTTTCAATGGCACTGGGTCACTTGTGTTTATTGATGACATAAGAGCAGACAAGAGTAGCCGGATGAATTCTGAAGTGTACCGGGATATACTTTCAGCCCAGATTCAGCCAAATGCTGCAAAGTTGATTGGACGGCGCTTCATAGTACAGATGGACAATGACCCCAAGCATACAGCCAAAGCTACCCAGGAGTTCATGAGTGCCAAAAAGTGGAACATTCTGCAATGGCCAAGTCAATCTCCAGATCTAAACCCAATTGAGCATGCATTTCACTTGCTCAAATCCAGACTTAAGACAGAAAGACCAACAAACAAGCAAGACCTGAAGGCTGCGGCTGTAAAGGCCTGGCAAATAAATAAATAATAAATAATCTTTATAATATTTATTTATCAAACACGGAGAGAACATGCAAACTCTTTGCAGATGTTGTCCTGGGTGGGATTAGAACCCAGGACCCCAGCGCTGCAAGGCTGTAGTGCTAACCACTGCGCCACCATGCTGCCCCATGCATTAAGAAGGAGGAAACCCAGCGTTTGGTGATGTCCATGGGTTCCAGACTTAAGGCAGCGATTGCCTCCAAAGGATTTGCAACAAAATATTGAAAATAAAAATATTTTGTTTGGGTTATGTTTATTTGTCCAATTACTTTTGACCTCCTAAAATGTGGAGTGTTTGTAAAGAAATGTGTACAATTCCTACATTTTCTATCAGATATTTTTGTTCAACCCTTCAAATTAAACGTTACAATCTGCACTTGAATTCTGTTGTAGAGGTTTCATTTCAAATCCAATGTGGTGGCATGCAGAGCCCAACTCGCGAAAATTGTGTCACTGTCGAAATATTTCTGGCCCTAACTGTATAGGCCCTGTGTCCTATAATAGTCCTGTCTATTACCTGGAGATGTGAGGGGCTGGGGAACCTCCATTATGACGTTCTTGTACAGATCTTTGTGTCCTTCTAAATATTCCCACTCCTCCATGGAGAAATAGACAGCGACATCCTGACACCTTATAGGAACCTGACACATACAATGATACCGTCATCCCCCCGATCCCTTCATAGTGTTACTGTATAATGTCCCAGCATTCCCAGCAGTGTCACCTCTCCAGTCAGCAGCTCAATCATCTTGTAGGTGAGTTCTAGGATCTTCTGGTCATTGATGTCCTCATGGATCAGGGGGTGAGGTGGAGGCCCTGTGATTGGGCTCAGGGATCTTCCCCATCCCACAGACACAGGATCCTGACAGCGCTCACTAGAGGTTTTCTTCACTACTGTGTAATCCTGGTTATGGAGAGAGACATTAATAAATCTCACTACATACATTTCCAGAGTCCTCACCTCTTTAGTTCTGTCCATCTGTTATTCCCATAGATAAGAATGATGTAATGTGACGTCATCAGAATTTCTCACCTCTCCAGTAAGCCGGAAGAGGATCTCTAGGGTGAGGTGTAATATCCTCTCCGCCATCTTGTCTCTGTCCATATCCATCTGTGATGGGTAAATCAGGAAAATTCTCTTATATAGAAGATCTTCACTGAGAGGATCCGGTATTGTAGAGACCTGAATGAGAAGAAGATGATCTGATGTAACATCATAAAAATCCTGTGTAATAATACAATTACTGGAGATAATAAGGGAAACATATGAGGAGATTTATTATTTTACAGTATTTAGTTTTCTTCTTTCCATCTACTAATAAAACCTATATATTTTAGGCCACAGACAACAAGCAGTTTCTTCCTCGGAGTCGGCAGCTGAATACGTTCCTCATAGACTCATCTTCCATAACGCTAATTCTCGTCTCATTTACCGACACTGGAATCGGCATTAGCAATACTGCAGGAGATATTCATTACACGTGACAGGAGAAATAACTACTTCATGATGAGGACGACATCTTCATCTTCTACTACGGCTCTAGAAACATATTTGTCCAGAGTCCGTCACTGACTCCATCACCACCGGCCGTCTATATGAAGGTTTCCCGTCTTCCCCGCACTGGAATCTTCTATCACGTTAGATCTCAGCTCTGATTCACACACAGAAGTTTGAGGCTTTTATAGGAGATTGTTGGTAAGAACCAAGACAGGAGATATATGAGGCCAATGTCTCCATGTACAGGGTTTATTTTTCTCAGGATATGATGGGTTTTCTTTGGTACTTTCCCCCCATTAGAAGGGACACCTGAGGATATTGGGGTCTTTATCTGCTACAGTCCTGGTGGGATTTACTCGGTAAAGAGGACGTTGGACAAATATCACCATCAATTACCGTCAGACTGAAGGAACCTCGCTCCTCTATTCGGATCTATGGATCTAGGATGAAATCCATTACGGCCCCTGCAAGAAAAGTGTGAGAAAGAGCAAAAGTTGGGTGAGACCACCGAGGCCTGAGATTTCTATGGCTGCTCTGTGCGCACAGGACCTGTGATGAGGTCACGGGAGGGGAGGAGTCAGGGGTCACATGATCATGGGCCTCAGTGTATGCAGGACTCTGCTGTACTGGTTGTCATGGTGCTGGATGAGGGGAAGTTTATGTGTGGGGTCAGGAGGGGTTTACAGTGTGGATGTAGCAGAGCTGCGTGTGTACGAGGAGTACGGAGCAGAGCCGTGTGTGTGCGAGGTGTACAGAGCGGAGCCGTGTGTGTACAAGGTGTATGGAGCAGAGCCGTGTGTGTACGAGGTGTACGGAGCGGAGCCGTGTGTGTACGAGGTGTAGGGAGCGGAGCCGTGTGTGTACGAGGTGTACGGAGCAGAGCCGTGTGTGTACGAGGTGTACGGAGCGGAGCCATGTGTGTACAAGGTGTATGGAGCAGAGCCGTGTGTGTACGAGGTGTATGGAGCGGAGCCATGTGTGTACGAGGTGTACGGAGCGGAGCCACATGTGTACGAGATGTACGGAGCAGAGCCGTGTGTGTACGAGGTGTACAGAGCAGAGCCGTGTGTGTACGAGGTGTACGGAGCGGAGCCGTGTGTGTGCGAGGTGTATAGAGCAGAGCCGTGTGTGTACGAGGTGTATAGAGCAGAGCCGTGTGTGTACGAAATGTATGGAGCAGAGCCATGTGTGTAAAAGGTGGAAAGCAGAGTCATGTGTACGAGGTGTACAGAGCGGAGACGTGTGTGTACGGAGCGGAGCCATGTGTGTACGGAGCAGAGCCGTGTGTGTACTGAGCGGAGCCCTGTTGGTATAGGGTCTTGTGTACTGACCAACCGTATACCCCCAGCTTCGGTCACAGAGCCCCTGTGTACACTGTATACACCCGTATACCCCCAGCTTTGATCACAGACCCTCTGTGTACCCTGTATACCCCCGGCTTCGGTCGCAGACCCCTCTGTGTTCACTGTATACACCCGTATACCCCCAGCTTCAATCACAGACCCCTCTGTGTACCCTGTATACCCCCGGCTTCGGTCGCAGACCCCTCTGTGTTCACTGTATACACCCGTATACCCCCAGCTTCGGTCGCAGATCCTTCTGTGTACACTGTATACACCCATATACCCTCAGCTTCGGTCGCAGACCCCTCTGTTTACACTGTATACACACGTATTCCCCCAGCTTCGGTCGCAGACCCCTCTGTGTACACTGTATACACACGTATACCCACAGCTTTGGTCGCAGACCCCTCTGTGTATGCTGTATACACCTGTATCCCCCCAGCTTTGGTCACAAACCCCTCTGTGTACACTGTATATACCCGTATACCCCCAGCTTCCGTCACATACCGCTCTGTGTACACTGTATACACCCATATACCCCCAGCTTCAGTCACAGACCCCTCTGTGTACACTGTATACACCCATATACCCCCAGCTTCAGTCACAGACCCCTCTGTGTAACACTGTATACACCTGTATACCCCCAACTTCGGCCACAGACCCCTCTGTGTATGCTGTATACACCCGTATACCCCCAGCTTCGGTCACAGACTCCCTCTATGTACACTGTATACACCCGTATACCCCCAGCTTCGGTCGCAGACCCCCTCTTTGTATGCTGTATACATCTGTATACGCCTAGCTTCGGTCACAGACCCCTGGCGCTCTATCCCCCTGTAGAACTGACCCCGGACACACATGGTGACACTGCAGCCGTTGGCCTCTCGTCTCTCGCACATACACTCATAACATAAGATGGAGTCAGACGAACCCTCCTACAAAATGTGAGAACAAAGTAATTACTACAGGGCTGTATGAGAAAGGGATTTATTCTACAAGAAACGCTGGGGCCACAAATGAGAGAATTCGGGTCCCGTGGCTGGATACTCCGGGCCCCCAGCGTGTTAGGACCAGACGGGGTCTTTGTCCCTGGAGCTTCTCTCCTCGGTATAATGAGACTCTGATCTTGGTCATATAAAGAGGGTTGGAGTAAAATAGAAACGGCCTGAATATGAGACCTTCTCTGATCTCTGTGTCCTCTGTAAGAACTATGGAGATCGCGCTATTCTTCTGTATAATGGGGCATGGTGCTGGGGCCTGAATATGAGACCTTGTCTGATCTCTGTGTCCTGTGTAAGAACTATGGAGATCGCGCTATTCTTCTGTATAATGGGGCATGGTGCTGGGGCCTGAATATGAGACCTTGTCTGATCTCTGTGTCCTGTGTAAGAACTATGGAGATCGCGCTATTCTTCTGTATAATGGGACATGGTGCTGGGGCCTGAATATGAGACCTTCTCTGATCTCTGTGTCCTGTGTAAGAACTATGGAGATAGCGCTATTCTTCTGTATAATGGGGCATGGTGCTGGGGCCTGAATATGAGACCTTCTCTGATCTCTGTGTCCTGTGTAAGAACTATGGAGATCGGGCTATTCTTCTGTATAATGGGGCATGGTGCTGGTGCCTGAATATGAGACCTTGTCTGATCTCTGTGTCCTGTGTAAGAACTATGGAGATCGCGCTATTCTTCTGTATAATGGGGCATGGTGCTGGGGCTGAATATGAGACCTTGTCTGATCTCTGTGTCCTGTGTAAGAACCATGGAGATCGCGCTATTCTTCTGTATAATGGGGCATGGTGCTGGGGCCTGAATATGAGACCTTGTCTGATCTCTGTGTCCTGTGTAAGAACTATGGAGATCGCGCTATTCTTCTGTATAATGGGGCATGGCGCTGGGGCCTGAATATGAGACCTTGTCTGATCTCTGTGTCCTGTGTAAGAACTATGGAGATCGGGCTATTCTTCTGTATAATGGGGCATGGTGCTGGGGCCTGAATATGAGACCTTGTCTGATCTGTGTCCTGTGTAAGAACTATGGAGATCGCGCTATTCTTCTGTATAATGGGGCATGGCGCTGGGGCCTGAATATGAGACCTTGTCTGATCTCTGTGTCCTGTGTAAGAACTATGGAGATCGCGCTATTCTTCTGTATAATGGGGCATGGTGCTGGGGCCTGAATATGAGACCTTTTCTGATCTCTGTGTCCTGTGTAAGAACTATGGAGATCGGGCTATTCTTCTGTATAATGGGGCATGGTGCTGGGGCCTGAATATGAGACCTTGTCTGATCTCTGTGTCCTGTGTAAGAACTATGGAGATAGCGCTATTCTTCTGTATAATGTGGGCCTGGTGCTGGGGCCTGAATATGAGACCTTGTCTGATCTCTGTGTCCTGTGTAAGAACTATGGAGATTGTGCTATTCTTCTGTATAATGGGGCATGTGCTGGGGCCTGAATATGAGACCTTGTCTGATCTCTGTGTCCTGTGTAAGAACTATGGAGATCGCGCTATTCTTCTGTATAATGGGGCATGGCGCTGGGGCCTGAATATGAGACCTTGTCTGATCTCTGTGTCCTGTGTAAGAACTATGGAGATCACGCTATTCTTCTGTATAATGGGGCATGGTGCTGGGGCCTGAATATGAGACCTTCTCTGATCTCTGTGTCCTGTGTAAGAACTATGGAGATCGGGCTATTCTTCTGTATAATGGGGCATGGCGCTGGGGCCTGAATATGAGACCTTGTCTGATCTCTGTGTCCTGTGTAAGAACTATGGAAATCGCGCTATTCTTCTCTATAATGGGGCATGGTGCTGGGGCCTGAATATGAGACCTTGTCTGATCTCTGTGTCCTGTGTAAGAACTATGGAGATCGCGCTATTCTTCTGTATAATGTGGGCCTGGTGCTGGGGCCTGAATATGAGACCTTGTCTGATCTCTGTGTCCTGTGTAAGAACTATGGAGATCGGGCTATTCTTCTGTATAATGGGGCATGGCGCTGGGGCTGAATATGAGACCTTGTCTGATCTCTGTGTCCTGTGTAAGAACTATGGAGATTGCGCTATTCTTCTGTATAATGGGGCATGGCGCTGGGGCCTGAATATGAGACCTTGTCTGATCTCTGTGTCATGTGTAAGAACTATGGAGATAGCGCTATTCTTCTGTATAATGGGGCATGGTGCTGGGGCCTGAATATGAGACCTTGTCTGATTTCTGTGTCCTGTGTAAGAACTATGGAGATCGCGCTATTCTTCTGTATAATGGGGCATGTGCTGGGGCCTGAATATGAGACCTTGTCTGATCTCTGTGTCCTGTGTAAGAACTATGGAGATCGCGCTATTCTTCTGTATAATGGGGCATGGTGCTGGGGCCTGAATATGAGACCTTGTCTGATCTCTGTATCCTGTGTAAGAACTATGGAGATCACGCTATTCTTCTGTATAATGGGGCATGGTGCTGGGGCCTGAATATGAGACCTTGTCTGATCTCTGTGTCCTGTGTAAGAACTATGGAGATCGCGCTATTCTTCTGTATAATGGGGCATGGTGCTGGGGCCTGAATATGAGACCTTGTCTGATCTCTGTGTCCTGTGTAAGAACTATGGAGATCGCGCTATTCTTCTGTATAATGGGGCATGGTGCTGGGGACGGAATATGAGACCTTGTCTGATCTCTGTGTCCTGTGTAAGAACTATGGAGATCGCGCTATTCTTCTGTATAATGGGGCATGGCTCTGCGGCCTGAATATGAGACCTTGTCTGATCTCTGTGTCCTGTGTAAGAACCAGGGCTGTGGAGTCGGAGTCGTGGAGTCGGAGTTAATTTTGGTTGGAGTCGGAGTCGGTAGAAATGTACCGACTCCGACTCCAGCTTTAAAAAAAATGTATTAATATTTCATAATTTAACTTTCATATGAATTTTATAAATGTTACTCAAATATATATGTTCTATCAAACTATGAAAAACAGTTATAAGCAGTTCTGCTGGAGATAGAGACATTTCTTACTTCTTGTGTGTCACTGTTCTCCACTGCCCTTATCTAATTTTATACTTGGTTAACCTCATGCTGCCCCAACCCCCCTACTTACAATGTATGAAACTGAAAGTGAAAATTTTGATATTCTGTGGATTAAAAGAAAATTATCCAGATATTGATATTCTTCTAAAATTAAGGACTGGCCAGAAAGAATGAACTTTTACATTCATGTCCATATTTGAAAGGTTGCACAAAAATGTCATTACAAATTTCAATACACAATCAATGATAATTCTGGATTATCTCAATGAGAATAACTGTTTAACTCCATATCAGCATGGGTTTATGAGAAATCGCTCCTGTCAAACCAATCTAATCAGTTTTTATGAAGAGGTAAGCTATAGGCTGGACCACGGTGAGTCATTGGACGTGGTATATCTCGATTTTTCCAAAGCGTTTGATACCGTGCCGCACAAGAGGTTGGTACACAAAATGAGAATGCTTGGTCTGGGGGAAAATGTGTGTAAATGGGTTAGTAACTGGCTTAGTGATAGAAAGCAGAGGGTGGTTATAAATGGTATAGTCTCTAACTGGGTCGCTGTGACCAGTGGGGTACCGCAGGGGTCGGTATTGGGACCTGTTCTCTTCAACATATTCATTAATGATCTGGTAGAAGGTTTACACAGTAAAATATCGATATTTGCAGATGATACAAAACTATGTAAAGCAGTTAATACAAGAGAAGATAGTATTCTGCTACAGATGGATCTGGATAAGTTGGAAACTTGGGCTGAAAGGTGGCAGATGAGGTTTAACAATGATAAATGTAAGGTTATACACATGGGAAGAGGGAATCAATATCACCATTACACACTGAACGGGAAACCACTGGGTAAATCTGACAGGGAGAAGGACTTGGGGATCCTAGTTAATGATAAACTTACCTGGAGCAGCCAGTGCCAGGCAGCAGCTGCCAAGGCAAACAGGATCATGGGGTGCATTAAAAGAGGTCTGGATACACATGATGAGAGCATTATACTGCCTCTGTACAAATCCCTAGTTAGACCGCACATGGAGTACTGTGTCCAGTTTTGGGCACCGGTGCTCAGGAAGGATATAATGGAACTAGAGAGAGTACAAAGGAGGGCAACAAAATTAATAAAGGGGATGGGAGAACTACAATACCCAGATAGATTAGCGAAATTAGGATTATTTAGTCTAGAAAAAAGACGACTGAGGGGCGATCTAATAACCATGTATAAGTATATAAGGGGACAATACAAATATCTCGCTGAGGATCTGTTTATACCAAGGAAGGTGACGGGCACAAGGGGGCATTCTTTGCGTCTGGAGGAGAGAAGGTTTTTCCACCAACATAGAAGAGGATTCTTTACTGTTAGGGCAGTGAGAATCTGGAATTGCTTGCCTGAGGAGGTGGTGATGGCGAACTCAGTCGAGGGGTTCAAGAGAGGCCTGGATGTCTTCCTGGAGCAGAACAATATTGTATCATACAATTATTAGGTTCTGTAGAAGGACGTAGATCTGGGTATTTATTATAATGGAATATAGGCTGAACTGGATGGACAAATGTCTTTTTTCGGCCTTACTAACTATGTTACTATGTAATGATAAATTGTTTTGTAAACAAATTTGGATTCCTAAATTCTGTATCTCGTGTTATTGCATCACAAAAAGATTCTTTATTTGAATGTGCGCAATCCCTTGATTTTTCTAGAAAACATGAGAATCTTGAAAGGAAAATAAATCATAATAGGTTTTTGAAAACAGATAGAATTAAGTCTTATCCGAAGCCAAAATCAAAATCTCCAAAACTGAGTTATCCCCAAAATCAAATCTATGAAGTATGAAGAAAATTACATATTTGTTACAAGCCCTATCAAAAGTTTCAAGAGTCCAATAAAGAAGTTGCTCTGAATGGGTTAAAAGCTGAAGGTTAAGATCTGTCTGTAAAGATGGCGGAAATTGACAGACAGAAAGAAACAGGTGAGCATGGGGGGTGAGCTGAAGACTCCATAATCCACAGAATCCATAAATCTAAGAATGGCAATTTTAAATAGAGTTTTTCAGGAAATGATCAACAAGGAGACAAAAATTGGTTTAGAAATTGTCTAAAAATGTAATTATATTATATGATGTGTAAATGTGTTATACAATGTATTATTTAATCATTTGTAATTATTTTAAACAGTATAATTCTGCAGTTATATATATTCATACCGTATACAGTAAATACATATATTAAAGGGAACCTGTCACCCCCAAAATTGAAGGTGAGCTAAGCCCACCGGCATCAGGGGCTTATCTACAACATTCTGTAATACTGTAGATAAGCCCCCGATGTATCCTGAATGATGAGAAAAAGAGGTTATATTATTCTCACGCAGGGGCGGGCCCGCTGTGGTGTGGTCTGATGGGTGTCGCGGTCCGGTCCAACGCCTCCCATCTTCTTACAATGACGTCCTCTTCTTGTCTTCACGCTATGGCTTCGGCACAGGCATACTTTGTCTGCCCTGTTGAGGGAAGAGCAAAGTACTGCAGTGCGCAGGTGCAGGAGGCGCCTGCGCACTACAGTACTTTGCTCTGTCCTCAACAGGGCAGACAAAGTACACCTGCGCCGAAGCCGCAGCATGAAGACAAGAAGAGGACATCATCGTAAGAAGATGGGAGGCCCCGGACTGGACCGCAACGCCCATCGGAAAGGACCGCCCACCCAGGTGAGTATAATCTAACCTCTTTTTCTCATCTTTCAGGTTACATCAGGGGCTTATCTACAGCATTACAGAATTATGTAATGGTTATACTGTGATCAATGACATTATACACAGGAGCTCTGTATATAGTGTCAGTGTAAAGGTAATGCAGTGATCACTGATGATATTGTACACAGGACCACTGTATATAATATACAGTGTATAGTGTCAATGTACAGGTAACATACTGACTAACCAGTGATGTCTCCAGGTGAAGTCCTTCATCTTTGCTTTTCATCTTCATCCGTCACAGACCACCATCACTTCTTTCATCCAGGGCTCATCTCTGCAGTTAGCTAGAGCACCGCTTGCAGAACACATTACTTAACTTTTCCCAACTTCTACACTACACCAGATGAAGAAAAAAAAGGTGACAGTGTCACTCTGCACAGTAACAGGACCACCACCCGCATTTAAAACAGTATCCTCAAAAAATAAAATAAATACATCACTCCAATAATAATATTCATTAATTAGCCCTTATGGTAATATCCCCCATCCTGGCCCCTGTGTGTTTCATTCCTGGCTCCAGCCATATGTTCTCCTATCCTGGCCCCATACAGTTAGGTCCATATATATTTGGACAGAGACAACATTTTTCTAATTTTGGTTATAGACATTACCACAATGAATTTTAAACAAAACAATTCAGATGCAGTTGAAGTTCAGACTTTCAGCTTTCATTTGAGGGTATCCACATTAAATTTGGATGAATGGTTTAGGAGTTTCAGCTCCTTAACATGTGCCACCCTGTTTTTAAAGGGACCAAAAGTAATTGGACAGATTCAATAATTTTAAATAAAATGTTCATTTTTAGTACTTGGGTTGAAAACCCTTTGTTGGCAATGACTGCCTGAAGTCTTGAATTCATGGACATCACCAGACGCTGTGTTTCCTCCTTTTTGATGCTCTGCCAGGCCTTCACTGCGGTGGTTTTCAGTTGCTGGTTGTTTGTGAGCCTTTCTGTCTGAAGTTTAGTCTTTAACAGGTGAAATGCATGCTCAATTGGGTTGAGATCAGGTGACTGACTTGGCTATTCAAGAATATTCCACTTCTTTGCTTTAATAAACTCCTGGGTTGCTTTGGCTTTATGGATTGGGTCATTGTCCAGCTGTAGTATGAAACGACGACCAATCAGTTTGGCTGCATTTGGCTGGATCTGAGCACACAGTATGGCTCTGAATACCTCAGAATTCATTCGGCTGCTTCTGTCCTGTGTCACATCATCAATAAACACTAGTGACCCAGTGCCACTGGCAGCCATGCATGCCCAAGCCATCACACTGCCTCCACCGTTTATTACAGATGATGTGGTATGCTTTGGATCATGAGCTGTACCACGCCTTCGCCATACTTTTCTCTTTCCATCATTCTGGTAGAGGTTGATCTTGGTTTCATCTGTCCAAAGAATGTTCTTCCAGAACTGTGCTGGCTTTTTTAGATGTTTTTTAGCAAAGTCCAGTCTAGCCTTTTTATTCTTGATGCTTATGAGTGGCTTGCACCGTGCAGTGAACCCTCTGTATTTACTTTCATGCAGTCTTCTCTTTATGGTAGATTTGGATATTGATGCGCCTACCTCCTGGAGAGTGTTGTTCACTTGGTTGGCTGTTGTGAAGGGGTTTTCTTCACCAGGGAGATTATTCTGCGATCATCCACCACAGTTGTCTTCCGTGGGCGCCCAGGTCTTTTTGCATTGATGAGTTCACCAGTGCTTTCTTTCTTTCTCAGGATGTACCAAACTGTAGATTTTGCCACGCCTAATGTTGCAGCAATTTCTCGGATGGTTTTTTTTCTGTTTTCGCAGCTTAAGGATGGCTTGTTTCACCTGCATGGAGAGCTCCTTTGGCCACATGTTTACTTCACAGCAAAACCTTCCAAATGCAAGCACCACACCTCAAATCAACTCCAGGCCTTTTATCTGCTTAATTGAGAATGACATAGCGAGGGGATTGCCCACACCTGTCCATGAAATAGCCTTGGAGTCAATTGTCCAATTACTTTTGGTCCCTTTAAAAACAGGGTGGCACATGTTAAGGAGCTGAAACTCCTAAACCCTTCATCCAATTTTAATGTGGATACCCTCAAATGAAAGCTTAAAGTCTGAACTTCAACTGCATCTGAATTGTTTTGTTTAAAATTCATTGTGGTAATGTCTATAACCAAAATTAGAAAAATGTTGTCTCTGTCCAAATATATATGGACCTAACTGTATGTTCTCCCATCCTGCTCTCATGAGCATCCATTCTGCCCACATGTGATGTCCCATCCTGCCCCATCTGTCCTGTGATCTTGCCCCATGATCCTGCCCCATCTGTACGGCGATCCTGCCCCATGATCCTGCCCCATCTGAACGGCGATTCTGCCCCATCTGTCCCGTGATCCTGCCCATCTGTCCTATGATCCTGTCTCCATCCTGCCCCCTGTTTCTCCATCCTGCCCTGTGTCTCCATTCTTCCCCCTGTGTTTCCATTCTTCTCCCTGTGTCTCCCATCCTGCCCCCGTGTCTCCCATCCTGCCCCCGTGTCTCCCATCCTGCCCCTGTGTCTCGCATCCTGCCCCGTGTCTCGCATCCTGCCCCATCTGTCTCCATCCTGCCCCCATTTCTCGCATCCTGCCTCCTGTGTCTCCATCCTGCCCTGTATGTACATTCTTCCACTGTGCCTCCATTCTTCCCTCTGTGTCTCCATTCTTCTCCCTGTGTCTCCCATCCTGCACCCGTGTCTCCCATCCTGCTCCTGTGTCTCCCATTCTGCCCCATATGTCTGCACTCTGCCCCCATTTCTCCCATCCTGCCTTCTATGCTCCCATCCTGCCCCGTTTCTCCATCCTGCCTCGTGTTTCCATTCTTCCCCCGTGTCTCCATTCTTTCCCCTGTGTCTCCATTCTTCCCCCTGTGTCTCCATTCTTCCCACTGTGTCTCCATTCTTCCCACTGTGTCTCTCGTCCTGCCTTGTGCTGCTTTCAATAAAAATAATAAAGAACCTTTTTCCTCACCTGGCCGCGCTCTTGCGGCAATGCTCCCTCCATGCAGTTCAAGCGTGCAATCACCAGCAAATGACAATGACGTCATACGTCAGCGATGTGTGCGCTGACGTCAGCTGCCCGCCTCCGATTAGCTAGCGGCTTTTAACTATTGCCGCACGGGCCCGGACGCAGGTTCAGTTATTGCACCGGCAAAAGCCTGCCACTGGGGTCTGATGAGCAGAAGAGACAGGGACCGATGTGGGGCCCCTCTGCTCATCGGACCCCATACGCTAGTCAGGGCAGTGATGCCCTATGGCGGTCCTGTTCGCAAGATTTGCCCCCCAGAATTAAGACTCTATAGAAATAAAGGGAGAAAATGGGTGTCTGTGTGTTGAATGCAAAACGACAGTTGCTGCCCAAAAGGTCCGAAAGATTTAGGGGGACAACGCCCAAAGAGTCGCTCTTAAAGGGGACAGCAACCATAGAGTCGCTAAGGTGGGGCAACCAGAAAAGTTGCTCTAACGTCTGTAATTATAGCAGCGGCTGTTGCAGAAGTAACTGGGGCCTCATTTATGAGAATTGCCTCACAGTAAGATCGTTCTAGTTACCTATAGCAACCAGAGTGCAGCTTTCAGCATTGAAGCTGCTGAGGTAAAGTGAAATCTGAACTCTGATTGGTTGCTATGGACAACTAGAACAGCCTGACTGGGAGGCAGTCACACATTTTCTGCTTTATATATATAGATTCACCTATTAGCTCTCTAATCAGTGTGGCCTGATTACTAAGGGTCATAACACTAAGAAATGGTTTTTAAAATGCTGCCCCAAAAACGACCTTCTATTGGCCAAGTTAATCCAAAAGCTAAGAAAGTGAACCTTCTCAAACAGCTGAGACAAGTGAACAATGTGAGTCCTGGCATTAAAAGAAATGGATGAGACAGGCTGAATCAAAGCATGCAGAAACATCTGAGCAATGGGAATGTCAGGCAGGCTGACTTGAGTTTGGAAGTTAGGTCACATCTGAAAGTCATAATAAGCAAAATGGACCTAATATGAGAACATTGTTCAGCAAAAAAGGTTTAACTTTAAAGGGAACCTGTCCCCCCCCTCCCCCAGGCATTTTTAACTAAAAGAACCACCTTGTGCTGCACTAATGCTGCTTTCTGCCAAGGTGACTCTTTTAGTTCGGGACCCTGCCAACTCTAAAATAATCGCTTTTATAATGTGCCCCTCATACCTGAAGTTTGTCAGGGGGGCAGGTCTTTTCCCCCCTGACACAAACGCCTCCCAGTTGTCACTCAGGGCCTTCGTGCGCCGGGGACGCAGGCGCTGGGGACATTCAAGAAGGAATCACCGACTGATACCAACACTGCTAGGCCAACCAATAAACCAACTGATAAAATATCAGCTATGGACTTCTACACCTACCAAATAATGATCAGACAGCAATGGAGGCAACTTTCGCCTCAATGTATAGTAGATATGTATGCCAAGGTGGAAAGCGAGCGTCTTCTGTACATACAAATGAACCAACAAACACTTACAGCGAGGCCATGCTAAAAGCGTGGTCTGATGGAAGATGGCCCACACTGGGACATGACATTGCAGGAGGCGTCCCTCACTCGCTTTCCTCCTCATCTTCTAAACCTGCTCCCTATAATAACTACAACCTGTGCACATTCCAATCCCCGGGCTCTGTGGGACAAATACACAGAATATCCTAGAGAAGATATTCATAGAGAGCACAGGAGAGGTAATCCGGACTTAGACATAAATGTCACTGCCGACAGATTCACCAAAGTCCTCCTGACTCTAGAAGAAAGGAGCAAATATATCAGTAGTAACACTCTAATAGCATCAGGCTACCGGCACTAGCTCCACCAGCCTTTGTGTTACAGGGAGAGATATTCTGTGAGAGACAAGCCAGGATTTGGGAAAGATGAAAGGATTTGTCCCAGTAAATAAGCCTTTTCTGGTTGATGACCACAGATCGGGGTATTTGGCAATTATGGCTCAGATTCCAGGTGGAAATGGGACTGTTTTCCTTGATGCCCCAGGAGGTTCTGGTAAAACATTCTTATTAATTTGCTGCTCTCAGAAATTCCCTCCATCAATAACATTGTGTCACGCCGTAAGCGGCGTTAAAGGGGCAGGATGGCGTACTGGGACCCACACTTGTCCCTACCACTTTAATGGGGCCCTGGCTTTCCCTTATCTCAGGGGTACCTATGATGGTTAGGAGGCCCGAGCCACCAGCGTATCCCTGTCTCCTGTGCAGGCCCTATCAGTGGCCCCCTCTTCCCCCAAAGGAGGTGGACTGCACCAGTGTAATAACACAACAAATAACAGGGTATACAGAAAAGGTAACTGAAAGTCTCAAACTCACCAAATGCTCACACAACCACAGAGGAAACACAGAGAAGGGAAGAGAAGGAATAAACTAGGAAGGAAAACAGGTTTAACATGCAACCAAAACAGCAGACACCAATCTCTGTAAATAAACCTCCAACGCCAACACTACGCTCCTTCAACCTCCAAGCCAGGCAGTAGAACTGATCACTGACAATATCTAAAGTCAGGACTGGGTCTATATAGAGGATCAGATTACAAAATCCACTTCAGCTGAGAGAGACCCAGCTCTCAGCAACTCAGCAATAAGGTTAACTCCTGCACTGCTGGCACAAAGCAGCCAGGTCAGAATACAGGTGAAGAGCTTCTGTTCACTGTGTGTGAACGAGGTCCAGAGTGCTGCGGTTCTCTGGAACCTCTCTGTCGTGGTAGCCCTGTGACACATTGCTCCGGCCACTGCATCGTCTGGGGTTGTTGTTATGATCCGGTGACCTAGGAGCTGCATGAGAACATTCACTGGAGAAAGTGGCCACTGTACAGAGGGGGGGCTGTATGGGGCGCAGCTAAAAGGAGGCCCCCACATGACTGCGTTGCCATGGGAGCAGTGCAGTAGGTTTTCTTTTAAAAAATAAAGGTGTTATTGAGTAAAGGAGCCCGGGGATTGGAAGAGTAGGATTTGGGGTGGGGATTTATGCAAAAAGGGAGGTGGGGGCTTGGGAAAGTGCGGGAAAAGGGGAGATCAGTTACCTTAGACGGGCGAAGTGAGTGGACCTGCTGCCACATCCCTCTCACCATGTCTTCTGTGGACAGCCTGGTAGCTCAGCTTCGTCGGGAGGCCAGTTCCAGGAGGGCCGGATGGCTGGAGGAGCAGCTCACAGGGCTGCTCGGAGGCAGTGGGAGCCAGGACAGCGGGAGCCGGGGCAGCAGAACCAGGCGGTCTAGGCCGCCAGACAGGCTGTCCCCCGACACTACACCGCGCGGCAGGCGCAGGCCGCGGAGCCCCTCCAGGGACCCTGCGGGGGCTGGGAGACGCGGCCGATCCACCTTGCCCGCCCCCTCCCCCGGCAGGAATCCACCTGGCGGCCCTGCCGGCGCGAGGCGGCGCGGTGCTGGGCGAGCGGTGCAGACGCGGCAGGACGCCGGCGCTGCACAGGATGTCAGGGCCGCACTTCCGGTGCGGCCTAGCAGAGGGCGCGGCGGCGCCGCAGCACCGATAGCAGCAGCTTCTACCCGCCGGGGAGCACCTCCCGCGGTGGCGGCAACACGAGCAGGGGGACGGGGAAGGAGCCCAGCGGCGGCGGCAGCATCCACCAGGCAGGAGCCGGGAAGTATCGCGGCGGGCGCAATTGCGGCGGGGGCACCCGGATCCCATCCCCCCAGTGCGCCTGGCTCTGCGACAGGACGGCAGACCAGACTATCGGGCAGGACAGCGGCGGCATCACGGCAAGGAGCGGGTCGCGGTCGGGCCGCAGGAGCGGCGTCCAGAGGAGACAGTCCAGCGGCTGGAGGCAGAGGAATCACGGAGCCGGACAGATCCAGATCCAGCAGGAGGTCGAGGGACCGGTCGCCTTCGCCAGTCTCGGTCCCCCCTGGTGACGTGGAGGCCAGGGGCGCGGGCCTGGGGCAGATGAGCGGAAGCGATGATTCCGGGAACGAACATCGCGACGAAATGGACCAGCAGGATTCAGGAAGCACGGCTGGTGGGGACACAGCACCTGCGCAGCCACGTGAGTACATGTCCAGTCTTTCCCCAGTGCCGGGTGTTTCGGGTGTGGTGGAGCGGGGTGGGGGCTGTAATGAGGTCCCGGGGGTCAGAGAACTTCTAGCGGGTATGTCGCAGATTTTGCGTAGATTGGATGGGGGCGGGGGTAGCTCAGTTGCTAACAGTGTGGGATCGTCGCCCGCTGGTGCCTGGGTGTCAGTTGCCGGGGGCGTAGCAGGGGGTTCGAACGAGATTGCGAGCTCGGGTAGCGGGACACCTGGTTCTGTGGCGGGGGTGTCGGTGTCGGTACAAACGGAAACGGGAAAAGGTGATACCGTTAAGTTAGACGACAGGGCAAAAGGCGAGGTATATGTGTGTTTTGAGGGTCCGCTGGGGGCCCATTTGAAGAAAGAAGTCAAGGAAAAGATTTGGAAAGATGAATACGTAGAGATTTTCTCTCTCCTTCCTTTAGAAAAATTTAACTTGGATAAAGGAAAGAAAGACGACAGCAAAAAGGAAGAGGAAGAAAAGAGGCGTTGGCGCCTTATTCCTCAGACGTTCGTTAACTGGCAGCAGGCCTTTGCCATTCTAGCGAGTGTTATAGGGGAGAAATTCCCCGAGAATTGCTCGGGCCTGTTTTGTTATTTGGATGCTATTGGTGAGGCGCATCGTACCTACGGGGGCCAGGCTTGGCTGAGATACGATGAACAGTTCAGGCAGCGAAAAGCAGTGAGGCCGGAGATAAGGTGGGACCAAAAAGACATCGGGTTGTGGCTGAAGGTGATGGCTCCGGTGCGTTATGGGCAGTCCTTTCAGGGGGGAGGGGGGGGTAGCAGTCAGCAGTCAGGACAAAGTGGAGGACACGGGTCTCAGGGTTCAAAGGAAAAATCTGGGACATGCTGGCAGTTTAATGAGGGCCAGTGCAAGTATGGCACCACTTGTAAATTTAAACACGTGTGCTCCCATTGCAACGGGGCCTCTCACGGAGCCGCTAAGTGTTTCAAGAAATCACGTGGTAAGCCATCAGTGGGTGGCGGTCAAGGGGGTGACTCCGGTGAGGGTTCAAAAGATGGCCCCCTATCTAAGTAGATACCCGGATGTTAAAAAGGCGGAGGTTATTAGGGACGGTTTTCTTGAGGGGTTTAAGATCCCTCACCCGATGCATGTTGTTCCTTTTTCTACAAAAAATTTGAGATCAGCTGGCTTGCATGCGGAGGTGGTTTCGGCTAAATTGGCAAAAGAGGTTGAGCTGGGAAGAATGGCGGGGCCTTTTAGTTCGTTGCCCATGGCGGGTGTAATTGTTTCCCCGCTTGGGGTGGTGCCCAAGAAGGAGCCGAACAAGTTCCGGCTAATTCAGCATCTTTCATATCCCAAAGGATCCTCGGTTAATGACGGGATTGCGGAGGAGTTGTGCTCCGTTGTTTACACATCGTTTGATGCGGCTGTTCGGTGGGTGCGAATGTACGGGCCTGGAGCATTGCTGGCAAAAACGGACATCGAGTCGGCATTTAGGCTCTTGCCGGTGCACCCGCAGAGCATTCCTTTGTTAGGTTGTTGGTGGGAGGGTGGTTTTTACTTGGATAGGTGTTTGCCTATGGGATGTTCTATTTCCTGTGCATTGTTTGAGACTTTCAGTACCTTTTTAGAGTGGGTAGTGAGAGATGTATCGGCCGTTCCTTCTGTCATTCACTATTTGGATGATTTTTTGTTTGTTGGTCCACCGGATTCAGCAGTGTGCTGTCATTTACTTGGGACCATGGAATGGGTGGCCGGACAGTTTGGTGTTCCTTTGGCACAGGGAAAAACGGAGGGCCCCTGCATGGTCTTGAGTTTCATAGGGGTTCTCATTGATTCTGAGAAAATGGAGTGTAGGTTGCCTGATGATAAGTTGGAGTTGCTTAAGCGAGAGGTGAGTCGGATTGGAAAATTGCGGAAGACTTCATTGAAGGAGTTGCAGTCGCTGCTGGGCCGCCTGAATTTTGCTTGTCGTATTATGCCAATGGGCAGGATATTTTGCCGCAGATTGTCCAGGGCGACGGCTGGAGTTCGGTCGGCTCATCATTTTATTCGTTTGGGTAGAGAGCATAAGGAGGACCTTCTTGTTTGGCAACGTTTTTTGGAAGGCTATAATGGCAGGTCGCTTATTCAGCAGGAGGATCTGAATGCTTTTGATTGCGAGATCTACACAGACGCAGCAGGTGGAGTTGGTTATGGGGCCTACTGTGGAGGAAAATGGAGCGTCGGGGTGTGGCCAGAGGATTGGCGAAAGAAGGGGCTCACCAAGAATTTGGCATTGTTGGAGTTGTTCCCGATTGTGGTGTCAGTGTTTGTTTGGGGTGACAGCTTTCGTGATCGGCGAGTACGTTTCCATTGCGATAACTCGAGCGTGGTGGCCGTGATTAACAGCTTATCTTCTTCTTCCCCTCCAGTAATTAGGTTGGTCAGGGAGTTGGTACTGAGATGCTTGGAGTTGAATGCATGGATTACGGCGGTGCACGTGCCAGGAGTTCAGAACAATATAGCTGATGCTTTGTCTCGTTTGCAGTGGGACCGATTCCGGGATTTGGCTCCAGATTCGGAGGCGGCAGGAGCAGCATGTCCTTTGCATCTGTGGCAGGTGGTTACGGAAGGGGAGGCCGATTGATCCAAGCCTCGGTGTCAAACAGGACATGGTCAGATTATGCGGCGTCATGGGCCATGTGGGAAAGTTGGTTGTTTCAATGCGGCTCGGCTGAGTCAGATAGCGACAGGGCAATGGCGTTATTGGCACTGGTAGGTAAGGTCGTGGAGTGGGGTTGGTCCGTGTCTAGGTTAAACAAGTTTATAGCAGGTTTGGCTTTTGGTTTTCAGTTGCAAGGATTGAGGGACGTCACAAAGGACTTTGTTATACGGCAGGCGTTGAAAGGTTTTCGTAAGGGTAATTCGACTTTTGATAAGCGCAGGCCCATTTCTTTTGGGTTGTTGCAGCGGTTAGGGGAGGCCTTGGGCGTAATTTGTTCATCTCAGTTTGAGGTGGTACTGTTTCAATTGGCCTTTTCTCTAGCGTTTTTTGGTGCTTTGCGTCTGGGTGAATTGGTTTCCCCGAGCAAGGACAGGTCAGGTGGTCTTTTGGCGGAAGATGTGGTTTTTTGGGAAGGGGGAGTTGCCTTTTGGATAAGGCGTTCAAAGACGGATCAGCTAGGTAGGGGAAAGAAAATAGTGCTAGGAAGGGTGGCGGGTAGCGGGATGTGTCCGCAACGCTGCTTAGAGGCATATTGGAATTTGTCATCAGTCAGGTCAGGCCCTCTGTTGCAACACCAAGAGGGGGATTTCTTGTCACGTTTCCAGTTTGTAGCCATTTTGAAGAAGGGCTTGGGTTTGCTGGGTGTTAACCCGGAAAATTTCGGCTCGCATTCTTTTAGGATTGGGGCCGCATCTGAGGCCGATGGTTTGGGCCTTGGGCCGGAGGTGATCAAGAAAATAGGCAGATGGAGTTCTAATCGTTACCTGTCTTATGTGCGGCATTAAATCAACAATGCGGGGTGAGGAGGGACGTCTTTGCGGATTGTTAATTATGGTTGTGTTTTTCAGGTCGTACCCCTCTTTTGGCGTGGATTGTCGGACACTCTTTCGTTTATTGGGGCGCCCTCCGGGCTGATGCGCGTGCGAATGGTAGGCAACTGGGTTTCGGCCGAGAGGCAGTGATCATCCGTTGGATGGAGACTCGTGGTATGTCGTGGCGTAGTTTTTTGCCGGAATTCTCCCGCGCCGCCCGTCTGGATCGCCCTCCGGATATTTTAGTGGTTCACTTGGGGGGTAATGATTTGGGGGCAAAACCCGTGAGGGAACTCATTCGGGATATCCGTTATGACTTGTTGAGGCTGTGGGTATCTTTTCCCGGTATGCTGACTGTGTGGTCAGACATTGTGCCGCGGAAGACGTGGCGGGAGGCCCGTTCCCATAAAGGGATTAACAGAGCCAGGGTAAAATTGAACAGGATGGTGGCGAGTTTTGTGTCCCGGAATGGGGGTATTGCCGTGAGGCATTTCGAGCTGGAGGCCGGGGTCGGTAATTTTTGGAGGGATGATGGAGTGCATCTTAACGAGATCGGGATGGATTTATGGGCGCTCGGTCTACAGGAAGGAGTTGAAAGAGCTTTGGCGGTGGTGGGGCACTCACGAGCCTGAGGTGGTCAGGGCTGTTCGTGTGTGGCGGGGGGTGGGGTTCTTGGAGTTGGTGATGATGCTGATAGGGTTGATCTGGCTTTTGGTACGGGCTCTGGACGGGGTGTTTACCTCGGGAGCTTTGTGGTTGGTTTGCCCGAAATGGGTTACATGGTGCCCTCGAGCTGGTGGTTACGGCTGAGGGTAAATACGTGTTTTTTGTAAAAATTTTGGGTAGGCTCTCTGCCTATTATGAGCCAGATTTTTTAGCTCCAAGAGCCCCCCCCTCGAGGTTTTATATATTTACTGTTTACATGTTGTTATTTATGTATTTGTTTGTTAATAAAATGGCCGCTGTGGCCAAATTATCCAAAAAGAAATTAACGTGGTGGTGTGTTTTCCTGGGTAATAGATGGAGGGGTTAAGAGGGGCAAGGTAGTTGGGGGTGGGGGATGCTTTATGGAAAGGATCCTTTATTGGCCATACGCGGTCAAGAGGGGGGGCTGTATGGGGCGCAGCTAAAAGGAGGCCCCCACATGACTGCGTTGCCATGGGAGCAGTGCAGTAGGTTTTCTTTTAAAAAATAAAGGTGTTATTGAGTAAAGGAGCCCGGGGATTGGAAGAGTAGGATTTGGGGTGGGGATTTATGCAAAAAGGGAGGTGGGGGCTTGGGAAAGTGCGGGAAAAGGGGAGATCAGTTACCTTAGACGGGCGAAGTGAGTCCCTCCCACCCTCCCTGTTTTAGCGGTTCTATGAGGCAACGTAGCTTTAGGCAAGATCGGCGAGTTCGTCAATTCTTAAGGTAAAAAAAAAAAAGGGGTCTTTTGAATTATATTTCTTTTCTGTTGATTTATTGAAGGCAAGCATTCTGTATTATTGTCACAGTGGCGTTGGCGGGGGGTGGGGTTCTTGGAGTTGGTGATGATGCTGATAGGGTTGATCTGGCTTTTGGTACGGGCTCTGGACGGGGTGTTTACCTCGGGAGCTTTGTGGTTGGTTTGCCCGAAATGGGTTACATGGTGCCCTCGAGCTGGTGGTTACGGCTGAGGGTAAATACGTGTTTTTTGTAAAAATTTTGGGTAGGCTCTCTGCCTATTATGAGCCAGATTTTTTAGCTCCAAGAGCCCCCCCCTCGAGGTTTTATATATTTACTGTTTACATGTTGTTATTTATGTATTTGTTTGTTAATAAAATGGCCGCTGTGGCCAAATTATCCAAAAAGAAATTAACGTGGTGGTGTGTTTTCCTGGGTAATAGATGGAGGGGTTAAGAGGGGCAAGGTAGTTGGGGGTGGGGGATGCTTTACGGAAAGGATCCTTTATTGGCCATACGCGGTCATGACCGCAATCCTGAACTTAACACCGCAACTAGAAGTAGCCGTGGAGTGTACCTAACACACCTAGACACCTCGTCACAGCCGGAGAACTAAATACCCCTAAAGATGGAAATAGGAATGCTATCTTGCCTCAGAGATAATCCCCAAAGGATAGACAGCCCCCCACAAATATTGGCGGTGAGTCGGAGAGGAAAAAACATACACAGGCAGAAAAACAGGATTTTTACAGGAGGCCACTCTAGCTAGATAGGACAGGATAGAACAGAGTTCTGTGCGGTCAGTATAAAAAACCCTTCAAAACATCCACAGCAGAATATACAAAAACTTCCTACATCTTTACTAAAAGATGTAGGAGCGTAAATCTGCAACTCCAGTGAATCCTACAATCAGAGCAGGAATAAAACTGAAACAAGCACACTGGCAGTTTGCCACAGAAACAAAAACCAAACACTTATCTCTGCTGAAATAGGCAGCGAGCAGGAGAAGCCAGAAAGTGATCCAACACTTCACAAGGAACATTGACTACTGGCAAGGGCTAAAGGATCCAGCCCACTTAAATATCCCAGTCAGAATTGTAATCATCCGATACACCTGGCCAGGTCTGTGACTCAGAGACAACTGCATTCCCACCTACAACCACTGGAGGGAACCCATGAGCAGAATTCACAACAGTACCCCCCCTTGAGGAGGGGTCACCGAACCCTCACCAGGGTCCCCAGGATGATCAGGACGAGCCAGATGAAAGGCACGGACCAAATCAGCAGCATGGACATCAGAGGCAAAAACCCAAGAATTATCCTCCTGGCCATAACCCTTCCATTTGACCAGGTACTGGAGCTTCCGCCTCGAAAAACGGGAATCCAAAATCTTCTCAACAACATATTCCAACTCCCCATCAACCAACACAGGGGCCGGAGGATCAACAGAGGGAACAACGGGCTCCACATATTTCCGCAACAAAGATCTATGGAAGACATTATGGATAGCAAAAGAGGCCGGAAGCGCCAGTCGAAAAGACACCGGATTAATAATCTCAGAAATCCTATAAGGACCAATAAACCGAGGCTTAAACTTAGGAGAAGAAACCTTCATAGGAACATGACGGGAAGACAACCAGACCAGATCCCCAACCCGAAGCCGGGAACCAACACACCGACGACGATTAGCAAAACGTTGAGCCTCCTCTTGAGACAACACCAACTTGTCCACCACATGAGCCCAAATCTGCTGCAACCTGTCCACCACAGAATCCACACCAGGACAGTCAGAAGGCTCAACCTGCCCAGAAGAAAAACGAGGATGAAAACCAAAATTACAAAAGAAAGGCGAAACCAAGGTAGCAGAACTAGCCCGATTATTAAGGGCAAACTTGGCCAATGGCAAGAAGGCCACCCAATCATCTTGATCAGCAGACACAAAGCATCTCAAATAAGTCTCCAAGGTCTGATTAGTTCGCTCGGTCTGGCCATTTGTCTGAGGATGAAACGCAGAAGAAAAAGACAAATCAATGCCCAGCCTAGCACAAAAGGCCCGCCAAAACCTAGAAACAAACTGGGAACCTCTGTCGGACACAATATTCTCCGGAATACCATGCAAACGAACCACATGCTGAAAGAACAACGGAACCAAATCTGAAGAGGAAGGCAATTTAGGTAAGGGCACCAAATGAACCATCTTAGAGAACCGGTCACAAACAACCCAGATAACAGACATCTTCTGGGAGACCGGAAGATCAGAAATAAAATCCATCGAAATATGCGTCCAGGGCCTCTCAGGGACTGGCAATGGCAAAAGCAACCCACTAGCACGGGAACAACAAGGCTTGGCCCGCACACAAGTCCCACAGGACTGCACAAAAGAACGCACATCATGTGACAATGAAGGCCACCAAAAGGACCTACCAACCAAATCTCTGGTACCAAAAATGCCAGGATGACCGGCCAACACGGAACAGTGAACCTCAGAAATCACTCTACTAGTCCATCTGTCAGGAACAATTTCCCCACAGGACAGCGGTCAGGTTTGTCAGCCTGAAATTCCTGAAGAACCCGTCGTAAATCAGGGGAAATGGCAGAAAGGACCACCCCCTCTTTCAGAATACCGACCGGCTCTAAGACCTCAGGAGAATCAGACAAAAAACTCCTAGAGAGGGCATCAGCCTTAATATTCTTAGAACCCGGAAGGTACGAGACCACGAAATCAAAACGGGAAAAAAACAAGGACCATCGAGCCTGTCTAGGATTCAGCCGTTTGGCAGACTCGAGGTAAATCAAATTCTTATGATCAGTCAAGACCACAATACGGTGCTTAGCTCCCTCAAGCCAATGTCGCCACTCCTCAACGCCCACTTCATAGCCAACAACTCCCGATTGCCGACATCATAATTGCGTTCAGCAGGCGAAAACTTACGGGAAAAGAAGGCACACGGTTTCATTAAGGAACCAACAGGATCCCTCTGAGACAAAACGGCCCCTGCCCCAATCTCAGAAGCGTCAACCTCAACCTGAAATGGAAGAGAAACATCCGGTTGGCGCAACACTGGAGCAGAAGTAAATCAACGTTTAAGCTCCTGAAAGGCAGAGACAGCCGCAGAGGACCAATTCGCCACATCAGCGCCTTTCTTCGTCAAATCGGTCAAGGGTTTAACCACGCTGGAAAAATTAGCAATGAAACGGCGATAAAAATTTGCAAAACCCCAAAATTTCTGAAGGCTCTTCACAGATGTGGGCTGAATCCAATCATGAATGGCCTGAACCTTAACCGGATCCATCTCTATAGATGAAGGAGAAAAAATGAAGCCCAAAAAAGAGACTTTCTGCACCCCAAAGAGACACTTAGACCCTTTCACAAACAGGGCATTGTCACGAAGGATCTGAAATACCATCCTGACCTGTTGCACATGAGACTCCCAATCACCGGAAAAAAATCAAAATATCGTCCAAATATACAATCAATAATTTATCAAGATAAGTCCAGAAGATATCATGTATGAAGGACTGAAAAACAGATGGAGCATTAGAGTCCGAATGGCATCACAAGGTATTCAAAATGGCCTTCGGGCGTATTAAACGCAGTTTTCCATTCATCACCCTGCTTAATACGAACAAGATTATATGCCCCCCAAAGGTCAATCTTCGTAAACCAACCAGCTCCCTTAACCCCTTAAGCCCCGAGGGTGGTTTGCACGTTAATGACCGGGCCAATTTTTACAATTCTGACCACTGTCCCTTTATGAGGTTATAACTCTGGAACGCTTCAACGGATCTTGGCGATTCTGACATTGTTTTCTCGTGACATATTGTACTTCATTTTAGTAGTAACATTTATTCGATATAACTTGCGTTTATTTGTGAAAAAAATGGAAATTTGGCGAAAATTTTGAAAATTTTGCAATTTTCCAACTTTAAATTTTTATGCCCTTAAATCACAGAGATATGTCACGCAAAATACTGAATAAGTAACATTTCCCACATGTCTCCTTTACATCAGCACAATTTTGGAACCAAAATTTTTTTTTGTTAGGGAGTTATAAGGGTTCAAAGTTGACCAGCAATTTCTCATTTTTACAACACCATTTTTTTTTAGGGACCACATCTCATTTGATGTCATTTTGAGGGGTCTATATGATAGAAAATACCCAAGTGTGACACCATTCTAAAAACTGCACCCCTCAAGGTGCTCAAAACCACATTCAAGAAGTTTATTAACCCTTCAGGGGTTTCACAGGAATTTTTGGAATGTTTAAATAAAAATGAATATTTAACTTTTTTTCACACAAAATTTATTTCAGCTCCAATTTGTTTTATTTTACCAAGGGTAACAGGATAAAATGGATGCCAAACATTGTTGTACAATCTGTACTGAGTACGCTGATACCCCATATGTGGGGGTAAACCACTGTTTGGGCGCATGGCAGAGCTCGGAAGGGAAGGAGCGCCATTTGACTTTTAAATGCAAAATTGACAGGAATTGAGATGGGACACCATGTTGCGTTTGGAGAGCCACTGATGTGCCTAAACATTGAAACCCCCCACAAGTGACACCATTTTGGAAAGTAGACACCCTAAGGAACTTATCTAGATGTGTGGTGACCACTTTGACCCACCAATTGCTTCACAGAAGTTTATAATGCAGAGCCGTAAAAATAAAAAATCATATTTTTTCACAAAAATGATCTTTTCGCCCCCAATTTTTTATTTTCCCAAGAGTAAGAGAAGAAATTGAACCTCAAAAATTGTTGGCCAATTTGTCCTGAGTACGCTGATACCCCGTATATGGGTGTAAACCATTGTTTGGGCGTATGGCAGAGCTCGGAAGGGAAGGAGCGCCATTTTACTTTTCAATGCAAAATTGACTGGAATTGAGATGGGATGCCATGTTGCGTTTGGAGAGCCCCTGATGTGCCTAAACATTGAAATCCCCACAAGTGACACCATTTTGGAAAGTAGACCCCTTAAGGAACTTATCTAGAGGTGTGGTGAGCACTTTGACCCAACAAGTGCTTCACAGAAGTTTATAATGCAGAGCCGTAAAAATAAAAAATCATATTTTTTCACAAAAATAATCTTTTCGCCACCAATTTTTTATTTTCCCAAGGGTAAGAGAAGAAATTAGACCACAAAAGTTGTTGTGCAATTTGTCCTGAGTGCGACGATACCCCATATGTGGGGGTAAACCACTGTTTGGGCGCATGGCAGAGCTCGGAAGGAAAGGAGCGCCATTTGACTTTTCAATGCAAAATTGACTGGAATTGAGATGGGACGCCATGTTGCGTTTGGAGAGCCCCTGATGTGCCTAAACATTGGAACCCCTCACAAGTGACACCATTTTGAAAAGTAGACCCCTTAAGGAACTTATCTAGATGTGTGGTGAGCACTTTGACCCAACAAGTGCTTCACAGAAGTTTATAATGCAGAGCCGTAAAAATAAAAAATCTTATTTTTTCACAAAAATGATCTTTTCGCCCCCAATTTTTTATTTTCCCAAGGGTAAGAGAAGAAATTAGACCACAAAAGTTGTTGTGCAATTTGTCCTGAGTGCGACGATACCCCATATGTGGGGGTAAACCACTTTTTGGGTGCATAGCAGAGCTCGGAAGGGAAGGAGCGCCATTTGACTTTTCAATGCAAAATTGACTGGAATTAAGATGGGACGCCATGTTGGTTTGGAGAGCCCCTGATGTGCCTAAACATTAAAAACCCCCACAAGTGACACCATTTTGGAAACTAGACCCTCTAAGGAACTTATCTAGATGTGTTTTGAGAGCTTTGAACCCCCAAGTGTTTCACTACAGTTTATAACGCAGAGCCGTTAAAATAAATTTATTTTTTTTTCGCAAAAATTTTTTAGCCCCCAGTTTTGTATTTTCACAAGGGTAACATAATAAATTGGACCCCAAAAGTTGTTGTCCAATTTGTCCTGAGTACGCTGATACCCCATATGTGGGGGGGAACCACTGTTTGGGCGCATGGCAGAGCTCGGAAGGGAAGGAGCGCCATTTGGAATGCAGACTTAGATGGATTGGTCTGCAGGAGTCACGTTGCATTTGCAGAGCCCCTGATGTACCCAAACAGTACAAACCCCCCACAAGTGACCCCATATTAGAAACTAGACCTCCCATGGAACTTATCTAGATGTGTTGTGAGAACTTTGAACCCCTAAGTGTTTCACTACAGTTTATAACGCAGACCCGTGAAAATAAAAATTCTTTTTTTTTTCACAAAAATGATTTTTTAGCCCCCAGCTTTGTATTTTTACAAGGGTAACAGAATAAATTGGACCCCAAAAGTTGTTGTTCAATTTGTCCTGAGTACGCTGATACCCCATATGTGGGGGGGAACCACTGTTTGGGCTCATGGCAGAGCTCGGAAGGGAAGGAGCGCCATTTGGAATGCAGACTTAGATGGATTGGTCTGCAGGCGTCACGTTGCATTTGCAGAGCCCCTGATGTACCCAAACAGTAGAAACCACCCACAAGTGACCCCATATTGGAAACTAGACCTCCCATGGAACTTATCTAGATGTGTTGTGAAAACTTTGAACCCCCAAGTGTTTCACTACAGTTTACAACGCAGAGCCGTGAAAATAAAAATCCTTTTTTTTCCCACAAAAATGATTTTTAGCCCCCCAAATTTTTATTTTCCCAAGGATAACAAGAGAACTTGGACCCAAAAAGTTGTTGTCCAATTTGTCTCGAGTACGCTGATACCCCATATGTTGGGGTAAACCCCTGTTTGGGCGCACGGGAGAGCTCGGAAGTGAAGGAGCACTGTTTTACTTTTTCAATGCAGAATTGGCTGGAATTGAGATCGGACGCCATGTCGCGTTTGGAGAGCCCCTGATGTGTCTAAACAGTGGAAACCCCCCAATTATAAATGAAACCCTAATCCAAACGCACCACTAACCCTAATCCCAACTGTAACCCTAACCACACACCTAACCCAGACACACCCCTAATTCTAATCCCAACCCTAATCCCAACCGTAAATGTAATCCAAACCCTAACCCTAGCCCCAACCCTAGCCCTAACCCTAACCCTAACCCTAACCCTAACCGGAAAATGGAAATAAATACATTTTTTTTAATTTTATTATTTTTCCCTAAGGCTAGGTTCACATTGCGTTAGGGAAATCCGTTTAGCACTAGCGGATTGCGCTAACACAATGTCTTTTTAGGTGTCGTGTTTAGTGGTCGCGTTAACGTCCCCGCTCTGGAAGATCGGGGATCGGACCTCGGGCGCGCCGCGGACGCTGCAAGCAGCGTCTGAGGCGCGCCACAAAAGAATGGCACCTTGCTAGCGCGAGCCGAAAATGGCACGCTCTAGCGATGCGCTACACCTGAAAATCACATTGCTGTCAATGGTTGTGCTAACGGACCCGTTGCACGGCGTTAATTGTGACATTTTCGCCGTGCAACGCTGTCCGTTAGCGTTAACCCATTAACGCAATGTGAACCTAGCCTAACTAAGGGGGTGATGAAGGGGGGTTTGATTTACTTTTATAGCGAGTTTTTTAGCGGATTTTTATGATTGGCAGCCGTCACACACTAAAAGACGCTTTTTATAGCAAAATAGTTTTTGCGTCTCCACATTTTGAGACCTATAATTTTTCCATATTTTGGTCCACAGAGTCATGTGAGGTCTTGTTTTTTGCGGGACGAGTTGACGTTTTTATCGGTTACATTTTCGGACATGTGACAGTTTTTGATCGCTTTTTATTCCGATTTTTTTTTGAGGCAGAATGACCAAAAACCAGCTATTCATGAATTTCTTTTGGGGGAGGCGTTTATACCGTTCCGCGTTTGGTAAAATTGATGAAGCAGTTTTATTCTTCGGGTCAGTACGATTACAGCGACACCTCATTTATATCATTTTTTTTATGTTTTGGCGCTTTTATACGATAAAAGCTATTTTATAGAAAAAATAATTATTTTGGCATCGCTTTATTCAGAGGACTATAACTTTTTTATTTTTTTGGTTATGATGCTATATGGCGGCTCGTTTTTTGCGGGACAAGATGACGTTTTCAGAGGTAACATGGTTATTTATATCCGTCTTTTTGATCGCGTGTTATTCCACTCTTTGTTCAGCGTTATGATAATAAAGCGTTGTTTTTTGGCTCGTTTTTTTTTTTTTTTTCTTACGGTGTTCACTGAAGGGGTTAACTAGTGGGCCAGTTTTATAGGTCGGGTCGTTACGGACGCGGCGATACTAAATATGTGTACTTTTATTGTTTTTTTGTTTTTTTTTATGTAAAGAAATGTATTTATGGGAATAATATTTTTTTTTTTCTGCTTTATTTAGGAATTTTTTTTTTATTTTTTTTTTTACAAGTGTGGAAATTTTTTTTTTTACTTTTTCACTTTGTCCCAGGGGGGGACATCACAGATCACCGATCTGACAGTGTGCACAGCACTCTATCAGATCGGTGATCTGACATACAGCCGGGCAGGATTAGAGCTGCAGCTGCAGCCTGATCCTGACCCGGAAGTGCTCCCTGCAGGACCCGGATGCAGCCCGGCGGCCATTTTGGATCCGGGGACTGCAGGGAGAAGACGCTCGGTACACGGTGAGCACATCACCGTGTACCGATCGTCTCAGGGAAGCCCGCAGGGAGCCCCCTCCCTGCGCGATGCTTCCCTGCACCGCCGGCACACCGCGATTATCTTTGATCGCGGTGTGCCGGGGGTTAATGTGCCGGGAGCGGTCCGTGACCGCTCCTGGCACATAGTGCCGGATGTCAGCTGCGATAGGCAGCTGACACCCGGCCGCGATCGGCCGCGCTCCCCCCGTGAGCGCGGCCGATCGCATATGACGTACTATCCCGTCCATGGGAATTAAGTCCCAGGTCACCTGGACGGGATAGTACGTCATATGGGATTAAGGGGTTAATCCTTGCAAACAAATCGGAAAGCAAAGGTAAAGGGTATTGAAACTTGACCGTGATTTTATTTAAGAGGCGATAATCTATACAGGGTCTCAAGGAACCATCTTTTTTAGCAACAAAAAAGAACCCCGCTCCCAACGGTGAAGAAGATGGTCGAATATGCCCTTTCTCCAAAGACTCCTTAATATAGCTCCGCATGGCGGTATGTTCAGGCACAGATAGGTTGAAAAGTCGACCCTTAGGAAACTTACAGCCTGGAATCAAGTCAATAGCACAATCGCAGTCCCTGTGCGGTGGAAGGAAACTGGACTTGGGCTCATCGAATACATCCTGAAAATCAGACAAAAACTCTGGAATTTCAGAAGGTGAAGAAGAGGAGATTGACATAAAAGGAACATCATTATGAACCCCCTGACAACCCCAACTAGTCAGAGACATGGACTTCCAGTCCAACACAGGATTATGTACCTGCAACCATGGAAAACCCAGCACGATAGCATCATGCAAGTTATGCAACACCAGGAATCGACAATCTTCCTGATGGGCTGGCGCCATGCACATGGTCACCTGTGTCCAAAACTGGGGCTTATTTTTAGCCAAGGGTGTAGCATCAATGCCTCTTAAAGGAATAGGGTTCTGCAAAGGCTGCAAGGGAAAACCACAACGCTTGGCAAACTCAAAATCCATTAAATTCAAGGCGGCGCCTGAATCCACAAACGCCATAACAGAAAATGATGACAATGAGCAGATCAAGGACACAGATAACAGAAATTTAGGTTGTACAGTACTGATGGTAATTGAACTGGCGATCCTCTTTGTCCGCTTAGGGCAGACAGAAATGACATGAGAAGCGTCGCCACAATAATAACACAACCTATTTTGACGTCTGAAACCTTGTCATTCCGTTCTAGACAGAATTCTATCACATTGCATAGGCTCAGAAATTTGCTCTGAGGATAACGCCACAGCGCGCACAGTTCTGCGCTCCCGCAGGCGTCGATCAATCTGAATGGCCAGAGACATAGACTCACTCAGACCGGAAGGCGTGGGAAACCCCACCATAACATCTTTAACGGATTCAGAAAGCCCCCTTCTGAAAATTGCCGCCAAAGCATCATTATTCCATTTAGTCAACACAGACCATTTTCTGAATTTCTGACAATACAATTCTGCCGCCTTTTGACCCTGAGACAGGGCCAACAAGGTTTTCTCAGCTTGATCCACAGAATTAGGTTCATAATATAATAGTCCTAAAGCCTGAAAAACGGAGTCAATATTAAGCTAAGCCGGATTCCCAGATTCCAGGGAAAACGCCCAATCCTGCGGGTCGCCACGCAGCAGGGAGATTACGATTTTTACCTGCTGAATGGAATCACCAGAGGATCGAGGTCTCAGGTCAAAAAACAGTTTACAGTTGTTTTTAAAACTCAAAAATTTAGACCTGTCACCAGAAAACAAATCAGGAGTAGGAATCTTCGGCTCTAAAGCAGGAGTTTGAACAATATAATCAGAAATACCTTGCACCCTAGCAGCAAGCTGGTCTACACGAGAAACTAATTCCTGAACATTCATGCTTGCACCAGGCTCCTCAGGCACCCAGAGATAAAGAGGGAGGAGAAGACAAAACAGACTGGAGAAAAAAAAATGGCTCAAGAGCTTCCTTCCCTTCTTCTGAGATGCATTTAACTCATTGTTGACCCGTAGTACTGTTATGATCCGGTGACCTAGGAGCTGCATGAGAACATTCACTGGAGAAAGTGGCCACTGTACTGACCGCAATCCTGAACTTAACACCGCAACTAGAAGTAGCCGTGGAGTGTACCTAACACACCTAGACACCTCGTCACAGCCGGAGAACTAAATACCCCTAAAGATGGAAATCGGAATACTATCTTGCCTCAGAGAAAATCCCCAAAGGATAGATTAGCCCCCCACAAATATTGGCGGTGAGTCGGAGAGGAAAAAACATACACAGGCAGAAAAACAGGATTAGCACAGGAGGCCACTCTAGCTAGATAGGACAGGATAGGACAGAGTTCTGTGCGGTCAGTATTAAAACCCTTCAAAACATCCACAGCAGAATATACAAAAACTTCCTACATCTTTACTAAAAGATGTAGGAGCGTAAATCTGCAACTCCAGTGAATCTTACAATCAGAGCAGGAATAAAACTGAAACAAGCACACTGGCAGTGTGCCACAGAAACAAAAACCAAACACTTATCTCTGCTGAAATAGGCAGCGAGCAGGAGAAGCCAGAAAGTGATCCAACACTTCACAAGGAACATTGACTACCGGCAAGGGCTAAAGGATCCAGCCCACTTAAATATCCCAGTCAGAATTGTAATCATCCGATACACCTGGCCAGGTCTGTGACTCAGAGACAACTGCATTCCCACCTACAACCACTGGAGGGAACCCAAGAACCCAAGAGCAGAATTCACAACAGGTTGTGGCCACTCTCTTAGATGGAGGCCGCACGGCTCAGTCAGCACTAGGATCACCCCTGAATCTAGCACTCTTGGAATCTCCCATCTGTAATATCAATAAGATCTATGAAAGATCTGGGGGGATCCAATCACTTAATGATTTTTGCAACGTTACCTGTTCTTAAAGGAGCAACACCAGCAGACAGGCTGAATACTTGTCAGTAGGGTTGAGCGAAACGGGTCGAAATTGTTCAAAAGTCGCCGACTTTTGGCAAGGTCGGGTTTCATGAAACCCGACCCGACCCCAGTGGGGGGTCGGCCATGAAGTCGGCGATCTTTTGAATCTGGAATCGGAATTCCGATCCCGATTCCCGATATGTTTAAGATATCGGGAATTGGTATCGGAATTCAGATTAAAGTGTAAAATATAGAATTAAAATAAAAAATATTGCAATACTTACCCTCTGACGCGCCCTGGTACTAACCGGCAGCCTTCCTCCTTCGAATCCGTGCTTCTAGGACCTTGCCGTGACGTCGCGGTGACGTCGCGGCTTGTGATTGGCCGCGCGGCCGCCCATGTGACCGCTCGCGCGGCCAATCACAAGCCGCGACGTCACCCGCGACGTCACCGAAGGTCCTGGAAGGGCTGATTCTTAGGAAGGAAGGCTGTCGGAAGGAAGCAGGGCGCTTCCGAGGGTGAGTATATACCTAATAGGAATATACTCACCCTCGGAAGCGCCCTGCTTCCTTCCGACAGCCTTCCTTCCTAAGAATCAGCCCTTCCAGGACCTTCGGTGACGTCGCGGGTGACGTCGCGGCTTGTGATTGGCCGCGCGAGCGGTCACATGGGCGGCCGCGCGGCCAATCACAAGCCGCGACGTCACCCGCGACGTCACCGAAGGTCCTGGAAGGCTGATTCTAAGGAAGGAAGGTTCCCGGTTAGTACCAGGGCGCGTCAGAGGGTAAGTATAAGGATATTTTTTATTTTAATTCTATATTTTACACTTAAATATGGATCCCAGGGCCTGAAGGAGAGTTTCCGCTCCTTCAGACCCTGGGAACCATGGAAACCCAATGCACTGCATTGGGTTTCGAGTTTCGGCCGACCCCGACTTTTTTATAGGATCGGCCGATTTCACTCGACCCGACTTTTCCAAAAGTCGGGTTTCGTGAAACCCGACCCGATCCTATAAAAGTGAAGGTCCCTCAACCCTACTTGTCAGCACAGCAAAGTCTTGCATACACTGAGGGCCCTTATCATGTGACCCCTGACTCCTCCCCTCCTGTGACCTCATCACAGGTCCTGCGAGCACAGAAAAGCCATATATGTGGAGTGCGGCTCTGTGGGTGGAGGTAGGTGCTGGAGATTCCCCATTACTGGGGGTGGAGGTCGGTGCTGGAGGCTCCATTATTCTCTATGTAGAGTGTGGATCTGCGGGTGCAGGTCGGTGCTGGAGGCTCTCCATTAATTGGCATGGGGGACATTAACACCTTCAGCACTGAGTCTCTTCTGGGGTCTCTGTGTGGTGTGAACAGTGATGTAGCTAGGGTTTTGGTTCAAGGGGGTAAAGCTTCTGAGTGGGCCCCTAAGCAGGTAACCGTGATTACAGCTGGGTGACGCACCCTAATAGTGGAGGAGAACCTCAGCAGATGACCGCGCTGTTACTGAAGATAATCTCTATGTAAAGACCAATATTGCCATTACCGCCATATGGTCAGTGGTAGATACCAGCCCTACAGAACATATAAGAGGTCACAGCACAGTTACAGATAATGTCTTACCACTGACGTTCTTTCTGATGGAATCGTTCACTTTTCCCATCTTTTCCATCTGGCCCAGACCGACATGACAACTTCTTCCAGCCAGGACTCGTCTGCAGAGAATACAACAAAGACACATTTCACTTCTCACATTCCAGCCCCATCACCATCTATTCCCAACCTGCACAAACTCCTCATTCTGCTGATACCCCAATACTGAGCCGCTGCTGCCGTATGTGTCCCTATTACTGCACCTGATACCCGAATACTGAGCCGCTGCTGCCGTATGTGTCCCTATTACTGCCCCTGATACCCCAATAGTGAGCTGCTGCTGCCGTATGTGTCCCTATTACTGCCCCTGATACCCCAATACTGAGCCTCTGCTGCCATATGTGTCCCTATTACTGCCCCTGATACCCCAATACTGAGCCGCTACTGCTGTATGTGTCCCTATTACTGCCCCTGATACCCCAATAGTGAGCCGCTGCTGCCGTATGTGTCCCTATTACTGCACCTGATACCCCAATACTGAGCCGCTGCTGCCGTATGTGTCCTTATTACTGCCCCTGATACCCTAATACCGAGCAGCTGCTGCCGTATGTGTCCCTATTACTGCACCTGATACCCCAATACTGAGCCGCTGCTGCCGTATGTGTCCCTATTACTGCACCTGATATCCCAGTACTGAGCCGCTGCTGCCGTATGTGTCCCTATTACTGCACCTGATATCCCAGTACTGAGCCGCTGCTGCCGTATGTGTCCCTATTACTGCACCTGATATCTCAATACTGAGCCGCTGCTGCCATATGTGTCCCTATTACTGCACCTGATACCCCAATACTGAGCCGCTGCTGCCGTATGTGGCCCTATTACTGCACCTGATACCCCAATACTGAGCCGCTGCTGCCGTATGTGTCCCTATTACTGCACCTGATATCCCAGTACTGAGCCGCTGCTGCCATATGTGTCCCTATTACTGCACCTGATATCCCAGTACTGAGCCGCTGCTGCCGTATGTGTCCCTATTACTGCACCTGATATCTCAATACTGAGCCGCTGCTGCCGTATGTGTCCCTATTACTGCCCCTGATACCCTAATACCGAGCAGCTGCTGCCGTATGTGTCCCTATTACTGCACCTGATACCCCAATACTGAGCAGCTGCTGCCGTATGTGACCCTATTACTGCACCTATTGTGTGGTTCTCTGTGCCCTCTAAATTATAAAGCACCCCTCTATAATATATTAATGCCGGGTGCATGTGCCCTAGGAAACACTGCCCACATTGTGCCCCTTAGAAATTAATATTGCCCTGTGTGCCCCTTTGACAGTCACAGTAACCTGAGTTCCCCTATAACAATAAGTGCCCACTTTACATTTAATAATGTCCAGAGACTCCCCCTGTACAGCTCTTCTATACACAGTATGATGCTCTCTTATACACCGCTGCATGGCCAGCTCTACCCTCGCATACTGTATTCTCACCCATCCCTTGTAGATTGTGAGCCTTCGCGGGCAGGGTCCTCTCTCCTCCTGTACCAGTTATGACTTGTATTGTTTAAGATTATTGTACTTGTTTTTATTATGTATACCCCTCCTTACATATAAAGTACCATGGAATAAATGGCGCTATAACAATAAATAATCATAATAATACACAGTCTGACCCCCTCACTGTGTATATACTGCCCACTTAGTATCAACCAAACTGTTTGATAGCTCCAGCACTGTAATCTCCACAATGTATGATACCCCCTAGATAGCTTCCATATAGTATAATGCACCAGATTGTCTTAAATATAGTATAATGCACTCCCCATAGGCCTCCATGTAGTATAATGCACTCCCCATAGGCAGACTCTATACAGTATAATGCACTTCCCCATAGGCAGATTCTATAGTATGATGCAGCCCCCCATAGGCAGCCTCTATAATATCCTCAGCCCACCATAGGCAGATTCTATATTATAATGCAACCCCCCATAGGCAGTCTCTATAGTATACTGTAGCCCACCCATAGATAGCCTCTATAGTATACTGCAGCTCTTAATAAAATGCTCCCCCCCTAGGTAGACTCTATTGCATAATGCAGCCCCTAATATAATGCACCCCCATAGGCAGTCTCTATAGTATATAGCAGCCCTTAACGGAACCTGTCAACAGTTTTGGTGTATATAAGTTACGGCTATCAAATTTCAGGGCTGATATACAGCATTCTATAATGCAGTATTTCTGCCCCCAACCCGACCTGTAAGAGAAGAAAAAGTCTGGTCCAAGGGGTGTCGCAGGCTTTGGTCGGGCACCTCCCATCTTCTTGCGATGCGGCCCTACTGTTTACTTCATGTGGCTGACACATCTCTACGTCATCCACACAGACTCCTTAGTACCGCGAATAGGTGTCGGGAAAGGTCCAAGAGCCCTGTCACCTGCACACTGCAGTACTTTGCTCTGCCCTCAAGTAGAGCAGAGAAGTACACCTGCACAGGAGTGAAATGCTGATGAGACTGTGTGGATGATGCAATGAATCAAGAGCGACACCCCTTGGACCAATTTGCCCCGCAGGTAAGTATAACAAAAGTTATTTTTCTTCTCTTACATTCTGGGTTTGGGGCAGATATACAGCATCATAGAATGCTGTATATCAGCCCTGAAAGGTGATAGCCATATCTCTTTTCGGCCAAACTGGGTGACAGATTCCCTTTAATATAATGCACCACCATAGGCAGACTCTATAGTATAATGCAGCCCTTAATATAATGCACCCCCATAGGCAGCCTATATAGCATAATTCAGCCCCATAAAAAATAAATCCAGTACTCACCTTCCTGTTTCTTCCACTGCTCTAAGTGCCTGAACATCTCCAGACAGCGGGTGCCAGGTAATGACATCATCGCGATACCCTGTCTGTGTCGGCATCGGTGATGTCAGATGCTGAGAGGGGGATGATGGGAGAGGGAGCATAATGCTCCTCTCATCAATGCGATCAGCTGTATCGGCATCTAGGCGATACAGCTGAACTTGCGATGACGGGAGGGGGGTCCACTGCTGGCACTGGGCCCCCACACCTGCTCAAGGGCCTCATAGGGTCCGGGCGGCAGAGTTGGGAGATTGATTCTCCCTGAACTGCCGCAGAATTTAACTGTACAGTAGTGTAGCTCCAGGTGGGCCCCCTCAGAGCGTGGGGCCAGGGGTGACGGCACCCTCTGCCCCCCCTGGTAGCTACACTATTGCATAACAGCTGTGGACAGAATGAAGCTTAGCTGGTTCCCAAGTCCACATTAGATCTATTCGGACAACTACAGGATGAGAGGACAGAAGAAATTCTCCCACAATGCGATGATTTCTCTCCTAGTTCCACTCCAGCACAATAATGTAGATACTAGTGATGACCGTTCTCTCCACTACTCAAATCAGGCATCAGGGAGCTCGGACAAGCTTATTACTCGATTGAGTATTGCAGGTGATGGAGTGCCATGCTCGAGTTCCCAGCCAATAAATATGCGGGGATTTCCCGCCATAAACAGTAATCCTGTACCCATTACTCGGTGCCTCGGGGTGATCATTGAGTCTGCCCTCTCTTTCAAGCCACATATCCCTTGCCTCCTCCTGACGATTCCAACTCAAAAACATTTCCTGGATCAGTGCATTCCTTGACCATGAAACCACAAAAACACTAGTGCACGTCCTTATCATCTCCCGCCTCGACTACTGAAACCTCCTACTCTCTGGCCTCCCCTCTCGCACTCTGGCACCACTCCAATTCTTCCTAAACGCATCTGCCCGACTAATTCACCTGTCTCCCCATTATTCCCCAGCCTCTCCTCCCTGCCAGGCCCTTCATTGGCTCCCTATTGCCCAGAGGCTACAGTTCAAAACACTAACAATGACATACAAAGCCATTCACAACCTGTCTCCTCCATACATCTGTGACATGGTCTCCCAGTACCTACCTACACGCAACCTTCGATCTTCCCATGATCTCCTTCTGTACTCCTCTCTCATCTCTTCCTCCCACAACCGCATACAAGACTTCTCCCGTGCTTCCCCCATACTCTGGAACTCTCTACTCCAACACTACTGAAACCTTCAAAAGGAACCTGAAGACCCATCGCTTCCGACAAGCCTACAACCTGCAGGGAGTTCTTTTGTCTGCTGAACCGCTGCATGACCAACTCTACCCTCTCCTAGTGTATCCTCACCCATCCCCTGCAGACTGGGAGCCCTTGCAGGCAGGGTCTTGTCTCCTCCTGTACTTGTGTGTGCCTTGTTTTGCTCATGTTTAATTGTATTTGTCTATATTTGCCCTGTACACATGTAAAGCGCCATGGAATAAATGGCGCTATAAAAGTGTATAATAACAATAATAGCCATGTTGGCTACTGGCATTACTGCGACTCTCCGGCCGCATCACGCTATCGGGTTTATAGAAGACATGCTCGGCACACCACCCTCTAAGCAAGTCATGGAGAGTCGTTATAGTAGGGAGCGCTTAGATTATTGTCAGCCCCCTAAGTATTATAAAGTTGTATTCTTCAGTGTCTTTCATGTGTTAACCCCTTCACCCAGAAGCCTGTTTTCACCTTCCTGACCAGGACAATTTTTTTCATTTCTGACCACTGTCACTTTATGAGGTAATACCTATGGATGCTTCAATAGATCCTAGTGATTCTGAGATTGTTTTCTTCATAACGTGTTTTTACTTCATGATAGTCCTAAAATTTCTTCAATATGACGTTTATTTGTGAAAAAATTGGAAATGTGTCAAAGTTTGAAAACTTTGCAATTTTCGAACTTTGAATTACTGTGCCCTTAAGTCGTAGAGATAAATCACACAAAATAGTTAATAACATCTCTCACATGTCTACATTACATCAGCACAATGTTGAAAACATAATTTTTGTTGTTAGGACGTTATAAGGGTTATATTTGACTAGTGATTTCTTCTTTTTACAACAAATTTACAAAGCAATTTTTTAAGGACCAGATCACATTTGAAGTGACTTTGAGGGGCCTATCAGACAGAAAATACCCAAAAGTGACACCATTGTAAAAACTACACCCCTCAAGATGCTCAAAAGCACAGTCAGGAAGTTTATTAACCCTTCAGGTGCTTCACAGGAAATTAAGCAACGTGGAAATGAACATTTAACTGTAGTCACAAACATTATCTTTTAGCAACATTTTTTTTATTATCACAAGGGTAACAGGAGAAAATGGACCACAAAAGTTGTGGTGCAATTTCTCCTGAGTACGCTGATACCCCATATGTGGGTTAAAACCACTGTTTGGATGCATGGCAGGGCTTGGAAAGAAAGGAACACAGTTTGACTTTTTGAACACAAAATTGGATGGAATTGAGAGCGGATGTCATATCACATTTGAAAAGCCCTTGCTGTGCTTAACAGTGAAAAAAACCCATAAGTGACCCCATTTTGGACACTACAGCTCTGGCAAAAATTAAGAGACCACTGCACAGATTTATAAAAATTAGCTTCTCTACATGTCTGACAGCCATTCCATTCCAGTGTCAGAGTACACCTCATTCTACTTAATGTGCTTCTGATTAGGTGATCACCATAACCAAATCTTATTTAATGAAGGAAAGTATAAAAAAAACCCTGCTGTGGTGTTCACAATCCTCTTGCAATAGGACAAGCTGGATGGCAAAACAAGAGTAATATCCCAAAAGTAATAGGAATGAAAAAATAACTTTTAACCATGCCAAAGGAGTTGAAATGAAATGTCTTGAGTGAGGAAAAGAAGGGCTCAATTATGGCTTTACTTGCAGAGGGACACAGTGAGCGTCATGTTACCTCCATCCTTAAAATTTCTAAGATTGCAGTCCATTACAACAAGCAGCAGACATTGGCTACATCAAAGCTACAGACCAGCAGAGGGCGAAAACGACTCTCCACTGACCGGGATGACCGCCATCTTATTTGAATGTCACTCAGCAATCGCATGATGACGTCAAGTGACCTACAAAAGGAATGGCAAATGGCGGCCGGGGCGAAGTGCACAGCAAGAACAGTTCGTAACGGCTCCTAGAGGCAGGACTCAAGTCATGTAAAGCTACAAAAAAGCCTTTCATCAATGAGAAGCAAAGGAGAGCCAGGCTGAAGTTTGCCTTGGACCATAGAGGACTGGAGTAAGGTAATCTTCTCTGATGAGTCTAATTTTCTGCTTTGCCCAATACCTGGTCGTCAAATGGTTAGACGGAGACCAGGAGAGACGTACAAGCCGTCTTGCACCCACTGTGAAATTTAGTGGAGGATTGGTGATGACCTGGGGATGCTTCACCAAGGCTGGAATTGAGCAGGTTAATCTTTGCAATGGATGTATGAATCGAGCCGCATACAAGGTTATCCTGGAAAAACAGTTGATTCCTTTTGCTCAAGCAATGTTCCCCAACACTGAGGACTGTTTTTTTCCAGCAGGACAATGCACCATGCCACACAGCTATGTCAATCAAGGTCTGGATGAAGGACCACCACATCAAATCCCTGTCATGGCCAACCCAACCTCCAGACCTGAACCCCATTGAAAACCTCTGGAATGTAATCAAGAAAAAGATGGATAGTCACAAGCCATCATACAAAGAGGAACTGCTTAAATTTTTGTACCAGGAGTGGCATAAGGTCACCCAAAAGCAGTGTGAAAAACTGGTGGAAAGCATGCCAAGATGCATGAAAGCTATGATTAAAAATCATATTTATTCCACAAAATATTGATTTCTGAACTCTTCCTGAATTAAAACATTAGTATTGTTTCTAAATGATTAGGAACTTGTCTTTTTTGCATTATTTGAGGCATGCAAGCGCTGCTTTTTTTATTATTTTGACCATTTCTCATTTTCAGAAAATGAATACAAAATTTATTGCTTGGAATATAGGAGACATGTTGTCAGTAGTTTATAGAATAAAAGAACAATTTTACATTTTACTCAAAAATATACCTTATAAAGAGAAAAATCAGACAAACTGAACATTTTTCAGTGGTATCTTAATTTTTGCCAGAGCTGTATACTACAAATAAAACCATTATAAGGACAAAACCGCAAGCAATAATAAATAAATAAATATTTTTTTAAAATTAAACGTATATTTAATAGTATGGAAGGGGGAGGTATCAGAAATACCGAGTCTTATTGATTATTTGAATAGTAACTGTTTTAATCTGAAATTCACTTACCAACATCATATCGAGACTGTGAACTTATTAGATATTAGTTTATCTGGCTATGCAGATTAAATAATATCTGTAACACCGTATAAAAAATTCTCGGAGGTAAATAGTATTTTACAAGCTTCCTCTTGTCATACCGTCATGTAATCAATAATCATCCAATTGGTGAGATGATTCACCCAATGGAAGATCTATCACTGTTCCTTCTACGCTCGCTAGATACACTTCTCTTTTTTTACTTGGATACTCCATAAGGGACCCCATTTTTGAAACTACATCCCTCAAATAGTTTATCTAGAGGCATAGTTTTATAGTAATTATTATGTTTTTAGTTTTACTAGTGTATGAATTTATAATGTGGTGTTATGTATAAGATGTGTGGAGTAAATCAGATTGTAAAAGTGTGTTGTGTCACCAGGGTAAAAACTAATTTTATTAATTTGTGGACCTGTACGCTTTGAAGCAATCCTTAATTCAAAGACCAGGTTTCTTAGGGCAGGTTTCACAATGGTAAATTGTGTCCTTTCAGATTCCCCTCTTGGAGCATACTCTGCACCGTTTTTGTGATCTTCCTTTCTTCGCAGTTTGGGGAACCGATCCTGGAAAATGTTGACCTGGGACAATACTAGCACTATCAGTTTCAAAAGTACCGGAACCCTCACCTTCCTGAGTGCCAAACATTATGGCCTTGGTGACTACCTCCTGAAACTGAAGGAAGGTCCCTGTATTGCCTGCAGATCAGAACAGCAGAAAAATATTGTATGGTGCCATCTATACAATGTGCACAGCCAATTTTTGTACCATACTTTAGCTTTTCGCATGGCACTGTATGGTTGGAGGATCTGATCTGAGAGATCTACACCTCATGTACCGATTGTAATCCAAGTTACAATCTGGCTTTGGGACTGGTGTTGTGGTACCAGGAACAGTGACAAGGGAGCTGTTGTCACGGTGTATGGTGGTGAAGATAAGAACATCCCTTTTGTCCTTACACTTGACCACCAGCAAGTTGTTGCTGCATTGGGCTCGGCTTTTGCCTTTTCTCTGCATTTGCCCAATTAGCGGCTTAGGGAGGCCTCTCTGATTTTTTCACATGGTGCCTTCTGACAGATAGGGCCTTGAAGAGTGGGATGCTGGTGTAAAAGGTATCAATGTAGAGTTGATAACTAGTGATGAGCGAGTGTACTCGTTTCTGGGGTTTTCCCCGAGCACTCTCGGGTGACCTCCGAGTATTTATGACTGCTTGGAGATTTAGCTATCATCGTGGCAGCTGAATGATTTACAACTAGTAGCCTGCTTGATTACATGTGGGGAGTCCGTAGCAACCAGGCAACCCCCACATGTACTCAGCCTGGCTAGTAGCTGTAAATTATTCAGCTGCCGCAATGAAAACTAAATCTCTGAGCACTAACAAATACTCAGAGGTCACCCGAGCATGCTCGGGAAAACCCGAGCAACGAGTACACTCGCTCATCACTAGTGATAACCCTTATCCAGCAGTGGGTGCAGCAATTCCCACACAATTTTCACTCTCGCCCCCCAGGACAAGATGGCATTCAGGGGGGTTAATCTGGGTGTCCTTTCCCTTGTAGACCCTAAATCTGTGGGTGTACCCTGAGGTACTTTCGCACAGTTTGTACAGTTTGTTGCATACCTGGATCTCTTACTGGGCAGGTATTGTTGAAATTTTAGCCTCCCTTTGAAATGAACCAGAGATTCATATATAGCGATGATCCTTCGGAGGTTGTATGACACTGCGCATTATCATTATAATGCTATCATTTTTGGATCTATTCAAATTGTGTCCTTGCCATGGCCATACAGAATACCGGTGTACTGTAGAGAATATCAGTATTCCAGTATCGCCGAAGCTCTGGTTTTCGGACTAAGGCGATGTGCAGCACAATTCCCCAAAATGTCATCATCACTGCTGTATCGACAGGGGTCCAGCTGGTGTATGATGACGTGGGATTTTGGGTGAAAAATAGATGGGCATACAAGTTTGTCGGGGCCACCATAAGATTTATTATTTTGTCACTGAAAAAGAATTTGAAGAAGTCAATTTCAGTGAGGCCAGTGGTGTCAAACTGGATTCCTGAGCTGTTGATGAAATCCTGAATGATGGGCTGATAATTTTCAGGGAGTGCAATCTATGTGGGATCAATTGGAGGGGTTGTCTGGGTCCTAGGGCGCCTTACCAGAGGTCCTTCCTAACTAAATGAGAAGGAGGAGGACAAAAGAAATGTGGGATCTTCCTCACTGGTTGAATCTGTGTTGGAGGCAAGGAAAGCATATGCCTCTTCTGGTAAATACCGTTTTGATGAATGGCCATTTTTATTTTTTCTTGCAAACCTCCGGGAATGTGTGTGTAAGTGGTGCTTTTATACGTGTAATGTGTGGGGCTTGTGTATTGGATACTATCTATTATAAAAAGTAAAAATCCAGAAAAATTGGAGACAGCACACCGTTTGTAGTGAAAAGGAGCTATTTAATCAGCCCAGAAAGCGACGTTTCAGTCTCAACAGGAACCTTTCTCAAGCTATCCGAAATGTTGCCTTCTGGGCTGATTAAATAGCTCCTTTTCACTACAAACGGTGTGCTGCCTCCAATTTTTCTGGATTTTTATAATTGAGGTTTGGTATTTGCCTGGGGGGCTCTGCACCCGGACTCTTTCTTTGTGCTGCACTAATTTTCTTCCTATTATAAAAATGTAGAAGAAGCACTTAGAAGAAAAAATTGAAAAGAAAAAATAGATGTAAAAAAGAAAGTTTGTATAAAAAAAATTAGATACGTTCACTACACTAATTTCCACTCTATAAATTTTCCTGGCACTAACTCTTCTTTTTTTTCTGCAAAAGAAAAACAGACGTCATCAACAATGTAACGTATGCTACCCTTATGCATTACCTAAAAATTTACTTAACGAAAATAATTATTTGTTTGCAAAAGAAAAATGAACGTCATCAACAATGTGACGTACGCTCCAATAATGCACTAGAAATTACCCGGCGATGACCTTTTTTTGTGCAAAAGGAAGACGCAACCTCCGTCTCTGTACAGGTACTCGTCACCAAATACTGTGACGTCCGATACACTAACTCGCTATGTATGAAACTATTATGTGCAATTTTTTTTTCTCTCTAAAACTATTGTATTTTTCGGACTATAAGACGCACCCCAAATTATGGGGTGGAAAATAGCAGAAAAAAAGATTTTCATATGATGGGGTCCGTCTAAGGGTATGTGCACACGTTGTGGATTTGCCTGTAGAATCTTCAGCTCAGGTTCTTCCTCTCTTGGCAGAAAACGCAGGTAAAAATTTGATGCGTTTTTCATGCGGATTTTCATGCGTTTTTGTAAGCTAAATAAAGATCTATTATTTAGCAAAAAAAAAAGAATTGTGATGTCATTTCTTGTCCAACCTCTTCATTTACATACTCCATTGAAAAATAATGTTTACACACAGATAGATAGATAATAGATAGATCTATAGATAGATGGATAGATAGATAGATAGATAGATAGATAGATAGATAGATAAGGCTGGGTTCACAGTGCGTTACAGCAGCCCGTTCAACACATACGTTAAACGGGCTGCTGTAACGCAAGTGCCGACTTGGCACCATCGCTAGCGCAGATAGAGCATCTGCTAGCTCTATCTGCACCAGCAGTGACGGACCCGGAAACGCTGCAGCCCGTGTCTCAGGGTCTGTCACTCAATGACGGCACATGGCTAGTGCACACTTTTGGCACATTAGTATATGGGAGGGGGAAAATGTTTCAAGATTCGTGGTGACCATGGCGGCCATTTTGAAGTCTGCTATTTTGGATCCAACTTTATTTTTTCCAATGGGAAGACGGTCACGTGACTCATCAAACTTATTGAGAATTTCACAAGAAAAACAATGGTGTGCTTGCTTTTAACATAACTTTATTCTTTCATGAGTTATTTACACCATTCACACCATTGTTTTTCTTGTGAAATTCTCATTAAGTTTGATGGCACATGACCCTCTCATGGTCTCGTGGCACAGGGCCTGTCTCATGGTACAGGGCCCCCACACAGTATAATCTTCTTACAGTACCGCCAACCTTCAAACACATTATGATAATATGAGATGCCCCACACACAATATTCTACCACCCAAAAAACTAGATAATAACTCACTTATCCCCATTCTTGATACCATATAGCCACTTTGTGTTTTTCGTCTAATATATGGAAGCCTACAAGAAAATGCTAAAAAAAAAAAAAGCATAATATAAAGAGAGAATAAAACACTGTACATGGAGACATTGCTATCAAATATCTCCTGTCTTGGTTCTTACAAAAAAACTTTTAAAAAAGCTTCAAACTTCTGTGTGTGAATCAGACCTGAGATCTAACGTGATAGAAGATTACAGTGTGGGGAAGACGGGAAACCTTTGGCCGGTGGTGATGGAGTCAGTGACTGACTCTGGACAAATATGTTTCTAGAGCCGTAGTAGAAGATGAAGATGTCGTCCCCATCATGAAGTAGTTATTTCTCCTGTCCCGGGTAATGAATATCTCCTGCAGTATTGCTAATGCCGATTCCAGGGTTGGTAAATGAGACGAGAATTAGCGTTATGGAAGATGAGTCTATGAGGAACATATTCAGCTGCCGACTCCGAGGAAGAAACTGCTTGTTGTCTGTGGCCTAAAATATATAGGTCTTATTAGTAGATGCAAAGAAGAAAACTAAATACTGTAAAATAATAAATCTCCTCATATGTTTCCCTTATTATCTCCAGTAATTGTATCATTACACAGGATTTTTATGATGTTATATTGGCTCATCTTCTCATTCAGGTCTCTACAATATCGGATCCTCTCAGTGAAGATCTTCTATAGAAGAGAATTGTCCTGATTTACCCATGATGGATATGGATAGAAACAAGATGGCAGAGAGGATTTTACACCTCACCCTAGAGATCATCCTCCGGCTTACCGGAGAGGTGAGAGATTCTGGTGACGTCACATTACATCATTCTTATCTATGGAAATAACAGACGGACAGAACTGGAGAGGTGAGGACTCTGGAAATGTCTGTAGTGAGATTTATTAATGTGTCTCTCCATTACCAGGATTACACAGTAGTGAAGAAGACCTCTAGTGATCGCTGTCAGGACCCTGTGTCTGAGGGATGGGGAAGACCCCTGAACTCAATCATGGGGCCTCCACCTCACTCCCTGATACATGAGGACATCAATGACCAGAAGATCCTAGAACTCACCTACAAGATGATTGAGCTGCTGACTGGAGAGGTGACACTGCTGGGAATGCTGGGACATTATACAGTAACGCTATGAAGGGACCAGGGGGATGATGATATCATTGTATGTGTCAGGTTCCTATAAGGTGCCAGGATGTCGCTGTCTATTTCTCCATGGAGGAGTGGGAGTATTTAGAAGGACATAAAGATCTGTACAAGGACGTCATGATGGAGGTTTCCCAGCCCCTCACATCACCAGGTAATAGACAGGACTAAATACACACAGCCTATAATTATCTGTATGTAAAGAATGAATTCAGCCCTTGTATGTGTTTCCTCCAGATCTATCCAGTAATAGGACAACACCAGAGAGATGTCGCCTTCCTCTTCTTCCAGAGGACTGTAAACAAGAACATCCCAAAGTTCCTCAGGATCATCAGGTAGATGGAGAGAAGGTGTCATTAGATCTCCCCCATGATGTGTAGGCAGCTGTGAAGGTCTTGTGCTCAGTCTTGTTTTATCCACCAGTGTTATATGTTTTACTAGATGGTGGCCTGATTCTAACGCATCGGGTATTCTAGAATGTGTATGTATGTATATAGCAGCCACATAGTATATAGCACAGCCCACATAACACAGACAGCCACGTGGTATATAGCACAGCCACGTGGTATATAGCACAGCCACGTAGTATATAACACAGCCACATAGTATATAACACAGCCACGTAGTATATAGCATGGCCACGTAGTATATAGCAGCCACTTAGTATATAGCAGCCACTTAGTATATAGCACAGCCGCGTAGTATTTAACACAGCCCATGTAATATATAGCACAGCCCACGTAGTATATAACACTGCCCACATAGTATATAACACTGCCCACGCAATATATAACACTGCCCACGCAGTATATAACACAGCCCATGTAGTATATAACAGCCCACGCAGTATATAACACTGCCCACGTAATATATAGCACTGCCCACGTAGTATATAACACTGCCCATGTACTATATAACACAGCCTACGTAATATACAGCACAGCCCACCTAGTATATAACACTGCCCACGTAGTTGTAGCAGCCACGCAGTATATAACACAGTCCAAGTATTATGTAGCAGTATGGGCACCAAATCCCCGTTAAAAAAATAAAATAAAATAAAAAATAATTATATACTCACCCTCCGGCGGCCCCCGGATCCAGGCAAGGCGCTCAGCGATGCTCCTTGCGACGTTCTGGTCCCAAGAATGCATTGCGGTCTCGCGAGATGATGATGTTGCGGTCTCGCGAGAACGCAACGTCATCATCTCGTGAGACCGCAATGTATAGCCCGGAGCGTCGCGAGGAGCGGTAAAGGCCCCGGAAGGTGAGTATATCACGATTTTTTATTTTTTTTAATTATTTTTAACGTTAGATCTTTTTACTATTGATGCTGCATAGGCAGCATCAATAGTAAAAAGTTCGTCACATAGGGTTAATAGCAGCATTAACAGACTGCGTTACACCACGTTATGCCGCGGTGTAACGCAGTCGGTTTAATGGACTGCTACAATGCTATGTGGGTGGCGGGCGCTGACTGGGGGGGAGTATGGAGCAGGCACTGATGGCAGGGGAGTAGGGAGCGGCCATTTCGCAGCCGGACAGTGCCCGCCGCTGGCCGCGACCAATCATCGACTTGGGATTTCCGTGACAGACAGACAGAAAGAAGGAAGGAAGTGAGCCTTAGACAATTATATAGTAGATACTTGTGTAATGAGAACGGTGGAGATGGCAGGATTAGAGCTGATCATAGATGTGACTTCTCCATCTGTCTGTGACTTTTACAATATTTGTTTCAGGGTGAAGATCTGACCCATATTAATACTACAGAGACATATGTGAGGGGTGATGTATGGTGTAAAGAGGAAATTCCTACATATGACTACCCAGGTGAGTAGGAACCACTAAATGTAGAGAAGTCACAGATTCTTCTCCGTCACCGGCTGTGGCTGCTTTATCGGTGGTGTAGTCCGGCCGTATCACAATCATGTGATCACCATTATACCTCTAGACCACAACATTCTCCTCCATCCAAAACTGTTCTAATGACTTTGGAGGATCCACCTACCCTCTGAGTTTAGAAGACGCTGTTACCTGCCCAGATCTGTGAACTGTAAAGCCAAATGACAGCGTACGTAGAGTGTGCTGACAAGTTAGAAAATCACTTCAAGAAAAAAATTATGATGTGTAAGAGAAAGTGGAGGGTAATGATGCTGTTGGCTTCCTAGAACCCTGATATCTTATTGGATGAATCTTCCTTCTCTCCCTTCTTTTATAGTAACATAGTTAGTAAGGCCGAAAAAAGACATTTGTCCATCCAGTTCAGCCTATATTCCATCATAATAAATCCCCAGATCTACGTCCTTCTACAGAACCTAATAATTGTATGATACAATATTGTTCTGCTCCAGGAAGACATCCAGGCCTCTCTTGAACCCCTCGACTGAGTTCGCCATCACCACCTCCTCAGGCAAGCAATTCCAGATTCTCACTGCCCTAACAGTGCTGCTGAATGTGATCATATGGTCCCTACAAGACCAGGTCCAGTCTTTCTGGCCAAACTTTGCTTCTATAATCAACAACAGTAAATGTGCAGTGAGGCCAAGTGTGAATTTCTGTACAATAACAACAGTTTCCCTTTATCCTGACTTTTCAATTTGTATTAAAACTAATTTCAAGGAGGATTGTGATAAACTACATATAAAACACTACACCTGTGCCATGATATATCTCTAAGCTGTGCATGGCTGATGGCTGTAATATACATTTATTCATGCCTGCAGGAGATGTGTTGGCTCGAGTCCTGGTTTCATGGATTCACTCCACGTCATAAATGACATTAGGTTTTCGATCCTGAGGAATTCAAATTACTGCACAATCTCTCCTGAAATGGGGGCACTAATACTTTCTCTACTCTTCTGGTCAGGACTCATAGTAGTTCCAATGGTCCACCATAAATGAGTGCAGCTCCGGTTTACTGTCGGAGTTCTCCCCTCATACATACGTTGTTGTTGGGGATGTAACATTTTATTTGTTCTACATCTTTTTTTTACCTATCGTTCTGTATGATAGTTTGATTGTGGTGAGATTGGTCTGCCTCACTTATGTGAGTCTGTAACTCCCTCATAGTCTTAAAAAAAGCTCTCCATCTGCTCTTCCAAATGCCTAAGATCTAAATTTAAAGGGAACCTGTCAGCAGGATTGTGCACAGTAAAGGTACCGTCACACATAACGATATCGTTAACGATATCGTTGCTTTTTGTGACGTAGCAACGATATCGTTAACGAAATCGTTATGTGTGACAGCAACCAACGATCAGGCCCCTGCTGGGAGATCGTTGGTCGCTGGGGAAAGTCCAGCACTTTATTTAGTCGCTGGATCTCCCGCTGACATCGCTGAATCGGCGTGTGTGACGCCGATTCAGCGATGTCTTCATTGGTAACCAGGTTAAACATCGGGTTACTAAGCGCAGGGCCGCGCTTAGTAACCCCATGTTTACCCTGGTTACCGTTGTAAATGTAAAAAAACAAACACTACATACTCACATTCCCGGTGTCTGGTCATGTCCCTCGACTTCAGCTTCCCACACTGACTGGTGAGCGCCGGCCAGCCGTAAAGCAGAGCACAGCGGTGATGTCACCGCTGTACTTTATGGCCGGAGCTCAGTCAGTGCGGGAAGCTGAAGGCGAGGGACCTGACCAGACACCGGGACTGTAAGTATGTAGTGTTTTTTTTTTTTTACATTTACAATGGTAACAAGGGTTTACCCTGGTTACCAGGGGACTTCGGGATCGTTGGTCGCTGGAGAGCTGTCTGTGTGACAGCTCTCCAGCGACCAAACAGCGACGCTGCAGCGATCGACATCGTTGTCGGTATCGCTGCAGCGTCGCTTAGTGTGACGGTACCTTAACCTACACACAGTGTCAGGCCAGCGCCGTTATACTGATTACACTGATACCCGGTGATGAAATCCGTCTTGTGGTTGTTGTTTAATCTTTATTTGTAGTTTTCAGTTAATGAGATTCTCATGCTCTGGGGTGGGGCTGTGGGCGGGGCTGTGGTGGGACTGTGGGCGGGGTTTTATGTAGTGCTATGATTATATATTCATCTGTTTTGGCTTATGACAGGTCAATGATCCCTCAGTAACCTGTCCCCTATTTTATGTAATGCATATAATAGTGTTGATATTATTGTTGATAATGCCTATAATATTGTGGCTATTGTGAGGCTTAGAAAAATAAATTACTTCCAGCAAAATGACATCATCGGCTATAGCATTTATCTCTTACTTATAGATGCTACTATGCAGGCGCCGCCATCGCCGGTGACATTTTGCTGGATGTATTTTTTCTCTAAGCCTCACAATAGCCACAATATTATAGGAATTCTCAACAATAATATCAACACTATTATATGCATTATGTAAAATAGGGGGCAGGTAACTGAGGCACAGTGACCTGTTATAAGCCAATACAGATGCATATGTAATCACTAGTGATGAACGAGCCTGCTCGCCACTACTCGGTGCTCGCCCGAGCATCGCGATGCTCAGAGTTGGCCGAGTATTTCTGGCTTTGGTCGGTGGTAGTTCGGGTCACCACCCTGCATATTTGGCGCTCTTTAGAGGCAATCTTTAGGGATTGCCTGCCACACACTGTAATTGTAATTGCTGCCGTTATCTGTTTTTGCATCTTATACCTGAACCTCTTATTGTAAAGCAATCCATAGCCCCCTTTTGTTCTACATTTATTTGCTTGGTCACGCTGCAAACTACAGCCTGGTCATTGTAATTGAAGAGTGTGCAAATCTACGAATTGAAAATGTATTTATTTATTTTTTGTCCCAGTCATCAGATGTGAGTGCGCCCAAAAATTATTTTTTTTTATTTTTTTGAGGTACGATCTAATATTTTGTAGTGTCTTACAACATTTTTAGACACCATTTTGCTGCCCCAAAAATCTGTAGCTTTTCTAAAAATATTTACTTACAGTTCATAGATTTATCACTGTGAGTTGTACGCCACACGCATCGCATATAATTGTGCCAAATATCTCACAATTTCAATAATAAACAAAAAAATATTGCTCCAAAAGACTGTGTTTAGGTGGGATGGTCTACCCACCTGAACAAGTGCTCAGTTTTTTGGCCCCAGCGAGGCTCCGTGCCTCAGTGACGTCACACACTGCCGAGCAGTGCTGGACATTTTTTTCTTCTCTCCGTGTAACCAGGGAGGCCACCGGCCGGGACGTCCTTGGCTCTGCGCGGATGAGGGAGTCCTCCCTGCTTATTGCATAGATCCTCAGGAGGTATACACTCAGCAGATCTCTTACTCAACCCTGCATGGACTTGCAGCAGGGCACTAATAATCTGCGAAGCACTGGCAGATATCTGCAGATCAATCAAACTCTCGCCTACCCGACTCATTTAACCCTAAGGTATGTGAACCTAATTAGTGTGCAAACAAAACCCATTATTTAAGGTACCGTCACACTCAGCAACTTTACAGCGAGAACGACAACGATCCGTGACGTTGCAGTGTCCTGGATAGCGATCTCGTTGTGTTTGACAGGCAGCAGCGATCTGGATCCCGCTGTGCCATCGCTGGTCGGAGCTAGAAGTCCAGAACTTTATTTGGTCGTCAGGTCGGCGTGTATCGTCATGTTTGACATCAAAAGCAACGATGCCAGCAATGTTTTTACATGGAGCTAACAACCAACGAGAACGATAAGTGAGTCGCCGTTACGTCACTGGATCGCTCCTGCATCATTCTGGAGTAATAATGTTTGACGTCTCTACAGCGACCTAAACAGCGACGCTCTAGCGATCGGCTCGTTGTCTATATCGCTGCAGCGTCGCTGAGTGTGACGGTACCTTAAGTGTTATTGCCTAAGGCCTGCAGGCTGAATTCTCTGTGCAATTACAGCAGTGATTTGTTGGACTAATGGCCCTAATGGCTCATTCAGTGTCCACACACTAGCAACTCGAATCAGCTGTATACATATAATCGCATCTTACTGAGCACTTGTTCAGGTGGGTAGACCATCCCACCTAAACACAGTCTTAGCGCTGTATTTTTTTTAAATTATTATTGTATCAATATATCGACGGAAATTAGCACACTGTCCATCTAAGGCCAGCGTCACACTAGCGAGTTTTACGGACGTAAGAGCGCATAAAACACTTCCGTAAAACACGCCTAACAAACATCCCAATTATTCTCTATGCCCCTGCTCCTATCTGCCGTATTTTACTGATCAGTATTATACGGCTTTCTACGGCCGTAGAAAATCGCAGCATGCTGCATTTGTCACCGTATTGCGCAAAAAAAACGCCAATGAAAGTCTATGGAAGCCAGAAAAATACGGATTACACACGGACCAGCAGTGTGACTTGCGAGAAATACGCAGCGGTGTTAGAGAGAAAAGCCGACAATTCAGTGCGGTGTACAGTAAAATCACACTGACAGCTTACAGTAGAATAGGTAGAATAAATGTGTACACATAGAATAGGTATATATGTGTATATATATATATATATATATATATATATATATGTCAGTGAGACACATATATGTATATATATTATTATTTCATACAGCGCTAGATAGCTTTAAAGCCGGTAATTCAATTGCCGGCTTTTGCTATCTCCTTCCTAAACCCGACATGATATGAGACATGGTTTACATACAGTAAACCATCTCATATCCCCATTTTTTTTGCATATTCCACACTACTAGTGTTAGTAGTGTGTATGTGCAAAATTTGGCCGTTCTAGCTATTAAATTAAAGGGTTAAATGGCGGAAAAAATTGGCGTGGGCTCCCGCGCAATTTTCTCCGCCAGAGTAGTAAAGCCAGTGACTGAGGGCAGATATTAATAGCCTGGAGAGGGTCCATGGTTATTGCCCCCCCCCCCCCCCCCCTGGCTAAAAACATCTGCCCCCAGCCACCCCAGAAAAGGCACATCTGGAAGATGCGCCTATTCTGGCACTTGGCCACTCTCTTCCCATTCCCGTGTAGCGGTGGGATATGGGGTAATGAAGGGTTAATGCCACCTTGCTATTGTAAGGTGACATTAAGCCAAATTAATAATGGAGAGGCGTCAATTATGACACCTATCCATTATTAATCCAATAGTAGTAAAGGGTTAAAAAAAACACAAATACATTATTTAAAAGTATTTTAATGAAATAAAAACAAAGGTTGTTGTAACATTTTATTCTACGCTCAATCCTTCTGAAGACCCTGGCTCTGTAACAAAGAAAAATAATAAACCAACAATATACATACCTTCCGAAGATCTGTAACGTCCCACGATGTAAATCCATCTGAAGGGGTTAAAATATTTTACAGCCAGGAGCTCTGCTAATGCAGGTGCTCAGGGCTGCAAAACCCCAGGGAATGAAGGTAAAGTAGGTCAATGACCTATATTTACCTTCATTCGCGGTGAGGCGCCCTCTGCTGGTTGTTCTCATATGAACTCGAGCCTGGGAGCTTTCCAGGAAAGTTCCCACGCTCGAGGGACAACCAGCAGAGGGCGCATCACTGCGAATGAAGGTAAATATAGGTAATTGACCTACTTTACCTTCAATCCCCAGGGTTTTGCAGCCACGAGCACCGCTGCATTAGCAGAGCTCCTGGCTGTAAAATATTTTAACCCCTTCAGATGGATTTACATCGTGGGACGTTACAGATCTTCGGAAGGTATGTATATTGTTGGTTTATTATTTTTTCTTTGTTACAGAGTGAGGGTCTTCAGAAGGATTGAGCATAGAATAAAATATTACAACAACCTTTGTTTTTATTTCATTAAAATACTTTTAAATAATGTGTTTGTGTTTTTTTTAACCCTTTACTACTATTGGATTAATAATGGATAGGTGTCATAATTGACGCCTCTCCATTATTAATTTGGCTTAATGTCACCTTACAATAGCAAGGTGGCATTAACCCTTCATTACCCCATATCCCACCGCTACACGGGAATGGGAAGAGAGTGGCCAAGTGCCAGAATAGGCGCATCTTCCAGATGTGCCTTTTCTGGGGTGGCTGGGGGCAGATGTTTTTAGCCAGGGGAGGGCCAATAACCATGGACCCTCTCCAGGCTATTAATATCTGCCCTCAGTCACTGGCTTTACTACTCTGGCGGAGAAAATTGCGCGGAAGCCCACGTCAATTTTTTCCGCCATTTAACCCTTTAATTTAATAGCTAGAATGGCCAAATTTTGCATATACACACTACTAACATTAGTAGTGTGGAATATGCAAAAAAAATGGTGATATGAGATGGTTTACTGTATGTAAACCATGTCTCATATCATGTCGGGTTTAGGAAGGAGATAGCAGAAGCCGGCAATTGAATTACCGGCTTTAAAGCTATCTAGCGCTGTATGAAATATTAATATATATACATATATGTGTCTACTGACATATATATATATATAGACAGTATATATGTTTTTATGGGTTTTTTTACACATGGATCCCTTGTATAGCCGTATGTCGGTTTTGCAAGCCTGCGAGAAAAACACGCAGTACGGATGCCATACGGATTACATACGGAGGATGCCATGCGCAAAATGCGCTGACACACCCTGCCTACGGAGGAACTACGGACCACTATTTTGGGGACTTTTCAGCGTATTACGGCCGTAATATACGGACCGTATTGTCTTACGCCGAGTGTGACGCCGGCCTAATACCAGCATCTACCTTACTGAGTGTTCATAAACAGCTTTCTCCTCTCCTATTTAGCGTAGCGCTGGTGTGGTTTGGAATTTTATCTCACAATTTTAGTACTCCTTTTTTTATTTTTGTGTCATAGCCAACTTGTTGACACAATTTTGTTGGGCCCCAAAAAATCAAGGCCACATTTAGATCAGTCTGTTATCTCTGGCTGACGCCTGTTGTATCTGTGTTGGAAAAATCGCAGCTTCGCAGGCATAAGTTGCATAGTTATGTCTGCTAACCTTGTTCTACTCATTTTTTATTTTTTGCCAAATTTAAAAAAAAATTATACAGTCTATTATCTGAGGCTGAGGCCTGGTATATCTGTGGTGGAAAAATCTTCGCTTTGCAGGCATACTAATCACATATAATTTTTCTCCAAAGAAATAAATTTGTCTTGAGCTTTTGAAATAGTCCAGTAGTCCATTTAAAATGGGCAAAGCAAGTAACGGGGAAGTGGATGTGATGCTGATGGTGCATGCAGAGGACGAAGCCGTGGCCGAAGCTGAAAGTGGGCCACAAAAAAGACCCACATCTTCTCGCTCAACCTTCCTTTCCCAGTTTCTAGGGGACTGCAGCACACCACTATTGAAGCCAGAGCAGCGTGAAACGGTTGTTGGTTGGATAGCAGATAATGCTTCCAGTCACTTAGCCACCACCACCATGTCTTCCACATGGTCAATTCTGAGTCGCCATGAGTTTGGACCAGATAGTCCTCACCCTGAGCCTCCTTCCTCCCATCATGCCAAGTGCCCTGATACAACAGATACCACACTTGGACACTCCGAAGAGCTGTTCAGTTTTCCCTTTAAAGATTCCAGACTCTCGGTCAGTCAACTTGAAGTGAAGCCAGATGAGGTCGCATGTAGCGATCCCAAATCATTGAACAGCAATGGTCACACAAAGGCGATGGTCAAAAAGCGTCAGAAGAGGTCGACGATGATGAGACACAATTGCCAGAAAGTCAGGATGAAGAGCAGGGTGCGGATGTGGAAGACGAGGTGGTGGATGACATAGTGACTGACCCAACCTGGCAGGAGGACATGCAGAGCAAGGACAGCAGCACACATGGGGAAGAAGGCATATTGCCCCAATAGGCAGTAAGAAGGAGTGTGGTGGCCATAGGCAGAAGTCGTGCATCCATTCTCCGTAACACCAACATGAGGGAAGTTGCCATTAGATCTTCCCGAGTCTGGTTATTTTTTTTAAAGACTCTGCCGATAACCCCAAACATGCCATTTGCAGCACCTGCCATGCCCGCATCAGCAGGGGTAGCAAAGCTACCAGCCTGACCACCACCAGCATGATCAGGCACATGGAAGCAAAGCACCCGACTTTGTGGGCCAAACCTCAGGCTCCAGGAACACTGTCTGTGGGTGACACCACTGCTTCTTCCACTGTTTTGCGTAGAAGCCAATCCCCAGTCCATTGTGCATGTGAAGATGCCTCTGGCCCTGCACCTGTTGTTGCCCACAGTCAAGCAGCACCATCCTCAAGCCCATCCATGTTCTTGTCCCAGCACAGCCTTCAGTTGTCTATACCCCAGTCATTGGAACGCAAGCGTAAATACCCAGCCAATGCCCCACAGTCCACAGTACTAAATTCTAACATTTCTCATCTGCTTTTTCTTGAAAAGTTGCCTTTTAGGCTGGTTGAGACGGACGCTTTCCGCATCCTGATTGCGGCTGCCGTCCCAAGGTACTCGGTCCCCAGTCGCCACTATTTCTCCCAGTGTGCCGTACCGGCATTACACCAGCATGTGTCTCACAACGTTACCCGTGCCCTCAACAATGCTGTTACTGGGAAAGTCCACCTAACCACGGACATGTGGACAAGTGCTTGTGGGCAGGGACGGTACATCTCACTGACGGCACACTGGGTTAACATAGTGGAAGCTGGGACCAAGTCGGACCTTGGGATGAAACACATCCTTCCCACACCGAGGATTGCGGGCCCTACATCAATCAGGGTTGCCCCCACAGTCTACATCTCCTGCACTTCCTCCTCCTCTTTATCCTCCATCTCTGAAATGAACACATCAGTCAGAAGCTGGAAGCACTGCCTCAGCCAAGCGGCAATAGGCTGTGCTGAAGCTAATCAGTTTAGGTGACAAACTGCACAATGCAGAAGAGTTGTGGACAGCGCTGAAAGAGCAGTCAGATATTTGGATGACACCGCTGAACCTACAGCCAGGCATATTCGCATGTGACAATGGCCGGAACCTGGTGGCGGCTCTGAGGCAAGGTGAGCTCATACACGTACCTTGCCTTGCCCATGTGCTTAACCTCGTGGTTCAACGTTTTCTGAAAACCTACCCGGAGCTGCCAGATCTGCTAGTGAAAGTACGCCATCTGTCTGCCTATTTTAGAAAGTCAGCTACAGCTTCAGCCACCCCTGCCATGTTTCAGCAGTGTTTGCAGCTTCCGGCTCACAGACTGGTGTGTGTGATGACCCCACGCGTTGGAACTCTACACTGCATATGTTGGAAAAGAGCAGAAGAGGGCAGTTGTTGACTACCAGCATCAATAAGGCTGTCTTTATTCAGTTCTGACTCCACACATAAGACCTCAGGAGTGGACATGGATGTCAGACATATGTACCATCCTCCAAAACTTTGGATGGTGAGCAGCGATAAAGCTATAATTAGCATCACCATCCCACTTCTCTGCATTCTGAAAACCTCTCTGCTTACAATTAAAGAGGATGCATTGCAGGCAGAGCATGAGGCCATGGAGCAAGGACCCATACAGGGTGATTACACTCAGCCCAGCCTCATGTCTTCCCAACGTGGATTGGTAAACAATGAGGAGGAAGAACATAAGCTACTTTCATACACTATAGATGGTACTACAAGCACAGCTGTCATACCGTCTGTCCAGCGGGGATGGCCTGAGGACAGGAGGGAGGACAACATGGAGAACTTTCTATCTCTTATTCCAGAGGCAGACAGGTGTACTAAAATGTTGCAGTACCAGAGGCCCTTTGTAGTGGAATTGCTTAAAAAATTGCCATGTGAGAACGCTGACAGCAGACATCAGAGTTTGTTGTACAACCAAGGAGTCAAAGCGAGAGAGACAGAAGTACAATCCAGCTCAGGCAGGGGAACAATGGCAAAGTTCTGGGTCAGTTTTCTCAGACCCTCCCATCGTGCCGTCACAGAGGCAAGGGGTGCCGTCACAAGAAGTACAATGTTTGGGAAGATGCTGAGGGAGTACCTTGCAGATCGTACAGACATCCTCTGGGATTCCTCTGTGCCTTTTAATTATTGGGTATCCAAGCTGGCCACGTGGCATGAACTGGCTCTCTACGCCTTAGAGGTCCTGGCCTGCCCTGCTGCTAGCGTTCTGTCAGAGCGGGTTTTTAGTGTCGCTGGGGAATTATAACAGATAAGCGCATCTGCCTGTCAACTGAAAATGCTGACAGGCAGACTCTTATAAAAATGAACAAGGGCTGGATTGGGCAAGACTTCTGTGCACCACAAAATGAAAACAGAAACATAACCTATAATTGTCTTTATGGTGGAGGTGTTATCTCATGCACCTCTTCACAACTACACAGGGGTATGCACTTCCAGATTTGGTCTGTTTGTTGATATCCTACTCCTTATCCTCATCCTCATCATCCACAACCATACAAACACCAGGGTGAATGGATTCCGTGATGCTAAAGTCCCTAATTTTTGGATAAAAGGGTGTTTTTATGATGTCTGTTACTAATTGGAAACCAAAACAAATGTTACTCCCCCAGGGGGAAATGTCATAAAGATGAGATGTACGTCTATTCTTCCCATTTATTAGTATATTTTCCTGTTTTCTTAACTGTGGTCAGTCCCCTAATGAGGTAGTGTATACCTCAACAATAGAAAATTATTCAAATGCTATATTATCTTTTTATTTATGTCGCTGAGCTGTTGCTAGGGACAAACATGTCTCGTTGGACACATTCTGGCTTCATATTTATGAACTCGTGTTCGCCCCTCCCTTTTGATATTTTCTTTCATAGGTGGTTTCACATTTTTTATTTTTCTTAGATTTCAGTATGATTTATGTTCTGCCTCCTCATTCTCCACCACTACATCACCAGGTTGAACGTGTGCTGTACTGCTACACCAGTGCAATTTTTGGCAAGGGTGTCTATGATGCCCATAAAATAATTTTTAAAAATTTTACCCCAATGGGGATATGTTTGGCAGTCCATGCACTTCGTGTATGGTCATTACAAGTCTAGAAGACCCACTCCTTAACATTGTGCCTAGTTTTTAATAATGATATCCTCCGCATTTCATCATTCGTTGCCACTAGAACACCATGGTGAACGTGTTGTATGTTGCTACAGCCATTAAGTTTTTGGGCAAGGGTGCCTGATACCCATAAATAATTTTTTAAAACTGTGACCCCCATGGGGATATGTTTGTCAGCCCATGCACTTAGTGTATGGGCATTACAAGTTAGGAGACCCGCTCCTTTACAATGCGCCTAGTTTTGTATTGAGCCCTTTATCTTATGTCTCCTCATTCTCCACCACTAGACCACGAGGTTTAACGTGTTCTGTGCTGTGACACCAGTTCAATTTTTGGCAAGGGTGTCTATGATGCCCATAAAATATTTTTTAAAAATTGAACCCCAATGGGGAAATGTTTTGCAGCCCATGCACTTTGTGTATGGGCATTACAAGTCTAGGAGACCTGCTGCTTAACATTGGGCCTAATTTTTCACAGAATTTCAAATACAAGTGCCTTAATTAGATCAACTCACCGACAAATGACACTATTACACGATAAAGTAAATGACCACAATAAAACTTAACATTTACTTATGAATACTAAAACAAAAACAATACAACATACACGACCTAAAAACACGTATGGCTGCAAACAAAGATACAGGGTGCACTAAATCCCTAAAGGGCCAACTATCTAATGCCCTACCTTGCAGCAGAGGTTGGCACCCTATAAACCTGCGCAATGGCGCCCCTGCTCAACGTAGGCTCGCCCTAACTGTCCCTAATAGGCCCTATCATGCGGAAAATAGAAAAAACAACAAACAGCAGATCATACATATCAGACAGACAAACAGATGTCACTAGAGCAAAAATTCCATTAATTGTGCAAAAGTGTGCTAAATGGAAAAAGTAACAATGTTGCACATGTAATCAATGGGATATATATTAAGGCCTGTGCAAAAGTGTGTTTTTTTTTTAATTTTTTTAAATATAACGATGTAACACACTTATATTATGTATTGCACGTTTATTTTGGCCTATACTGAGGCAATTATTTTTCCAGTAATTTTTCCTGCCTTATTATTTTTTCATTGCCATAGGCTTATTTGTCCGCACCTTTTTTCCTATAACAGGGTGTATTAGGGACAGACGACTAGAACGGGGGCGCCATTTGCGCAGGATTATAGGGTGCCAACTCCCGCAGGCAGGTAGGACGCATCTAGGTACAGTGCAGGGGTATAGGCTAAATTGCCTTAGTATAGGCCAAAATAAACGTGCAATACATAATATAAGTGTGTTACATCGTTATTTTTTTTTTTTTTAAACACACTTTTGCACAGGTCTTAATATATATCCCATTGATTACATGTGCAACATATTACAAAAAGTGTGCAATATTGTTACTTTTTCCATTTAGCACACTTTTGCATAATTGGTCTGATACCCTTGGCGTATACAGTATTTTGTGGTTTTAACATTTTTTAAAATATAGGCCACATATTGAAATAGTTTGTTATCTCCGTCCTACGGCAATTTTATGTGTGGTCTAAAAATAATTTTTTGTCATGCATACATTCCAATTTTTGGTCTGTCTGATACCCTAGGTCTATACACTATCTTGGTTAAAACAAAAAAATGTTTACAGTGTGGTAGTTCCGTGACACGCATCATCTATCTGTGGGCTACAAAGTGTGCTTTTGAGGCTTCCATTCTCCTTTTTTTTTTTTTTTGCTGTATTAGGCCGGTTTCACATGTAACATAGTAACATAGTAACATAGTTAGTAAGGCCGAAAAAAGACATTTGTCCATCCAGTTCAGCCTATATTCCATCATAATAAATCCCCAGATCTACGTCCTTCTACAGAACCTAATAATTGTATGATACAATATTGTTCTGCTCCAGGAAGACATCCAGGCCTCTCTTGAACCCCTCGACTGAGTTCGCCATCACCACCTCCTCAGGCAAGCAATTCCAGATTCTCACTGCCCTAACAGTAAAGAATCCTCTTCTATGTTGGTGGAAAAACCTTCTCTCCTCCAGACGCAAAGAATGCCCCCTTGTGCCCGTCACCTTCCTTGATATAAACAGATCCTCAGCGAGATATTTGTATTGTCCCCTTATATACTTATACATGGTTATTAGATCGCCCCTCAGTCGTCTTTTTTCTAGACTAAATAATCCTAATTTCGCTAATCTATCTGGGTATTGTAGTTCTCCCATCCCCTTTATTAATTTTGTTGCCCTCCTTTGTACTCTCTCTAGTTCCATTATATCCTTCCTGAGCACCGGTGCCCAAAACTGGACACAGTACTCCATGTGCGGTCTAACTAGGGATTTGTACAGAGGCAGTATAATGCTCTCATCATGTGTATCCAGACCTCTTTTAATGCACCCTATAATCCTGTTTGCCTTGGCAGCTGCTGCCTGGCACTGGCTGCTCCAGGTAAGTTTATCATTAACTAGGATCCCCAAGTCCTTCTCCCTGTCAGATTTACCCAGTGGTTTCCCGTTCAGTGTGTAATGGTGATATTGATTCCTTCTTCCCATGTGTATAACCTTACATTTATCATTGTTAAACCTCATCTGCCACCTTTCAGCCCAAGTTTCCAACTTATCCAGATCCATCTGTAGCAGAATACTCTGGTACGTGAGGTGACAGTTTCCTCACGTACCGGAGCCACTGACACACATAGACACATTAAAATCAATGCATCTGTGCAGATGTCATTGATTTCTTGCGGACCGTGTCTTCGTGTGCCAAACACAGAGACATGTCAGTGTTCGTGGGAGCGCACGGATTACACGGACCCATTAAAGTCAATGGGTCCATGTAAAACACGTACCGCACACGGACGTTGTGGGCAGTCCGTGTGCTGTGCAGGAGACGGCGCTACATTAAGCACTGTCCCCCCCACTGGTGCCGAAGCCGCCATTCATATCTTCCCTGCAGCAGAAGATATGAATAATTCTGTGTAAAATCAAGATCCAGGTCCACCCCGCTGTGATTAAAATACTCACCCGGCTCCCTCGCAGCGTCCTGTTCTGGCCGCACCTTCTACTGCATGAGCAGTCACATGGGGCCGCCGATTACAGTCATGAATATGCAGCTCCACCTCCCATAGGGGTGGAGCCGCATATTCATTACTGTAAATGAGCGGCCCCATGTGACCGCTCATACAGTAGAAGGTGCGGCCAGGACAGGACGCTGCGAGGGAGCCGGGTGAGTATTTTAATCACAGCGGGGGGGGCAGGGGTGCGCACAGGTGGTGGGAGGGGGGTGGGGACCTGGATCTTGATTTTACACACTATTATTCATATCTTCTCTACAGCAAACGCTGCTGCAGGGAAGATATGAATGGGGCTTCAGCACGATGCAGGGGACAGCGCTAAACTTTAGCACTGTCTCCGGCACGGTGCATGTGGTACCCAGTGGGCACACATGTGCCACACTGATGTGCCACAGAAACGCACCGGCACACGGACACAGATAATTCCAGGACCGATTTTTCCGGTACTGGAATTATCTGGACGTGTGAGACTGGCCTCACCCTAGCTCAAAACAGTAAACACTATTTTGTCATGAATTCTTTTTTTTAAATTTACCCCCCATGGGGAAATGTTGGTCAGCCCATACACTTAGTGTATGGGCAGTACAAGTCTAGGAGACACGCTCCTTGGTAATGGGACAGTTTTGGTTAGGAGGCCCTCCTCCATGTTTCTTCCAAGGGGGGATTGGGGTGCATGCAAATTTGGGTCAAGGCGGCCCTTGCATTCAATGCATAACGAACCCGTATGGCAGCACCAACTGAAGACTGTGAAGCCAGATACTGGAAGGCCACAGGAAAACCCAGTTCAAAGGCTTATTGGGTTGCATATGACTTGATAGCCTTGCAGGCCTTGCATTCAATGAAACATTTTTTCAGGAGGCCCTCCTGTACCTCTCATGAAAGGAGTATTGGGGCGCGTTGTAATTCTTGGCAGACTAGTCACTCACTGCATAGGCAAAAACAGTATGGGAGACCCACTGTTTAATAATAGCTCTTTAAGAATATTAATGCAAACTGATGCCCCTCTAAAAAATAGGCTTTGCGACTTTAAGAGTCCCTCCTTCATAAATGAAACAAGATGTGTCTCCTTATGTGTCACACCACATGGCCAGCTAGGGTTGTTAAATGTTACAATGACATTTCCCAGTGAATGCATTTGTATTGGTTGAAAGCAATGTTAAAGCTGAAAAAAGCATCAAAAACGCTGCGTGTGAACATAGCCCAAGTGGTGGAGGAACATTTTGGTCTGGGGTTAATTATTTTGCCTTATATACAAGTCATTACCATGGAAAGGATGTACCTTAACATATTTCCCAGCAAAATCCATTTTGGTTTAGTTTTTGTATGTTTTTTGGTGCACCTGTAAAAATGGCAGGAAACTCTGACAACATTGCTTACAGCTGTGACCTAGGAGTCAGGAATGCTTCCAGGGGCGATTCCCATGATGTTCCTGTGTCATTTGAGCAGTGTTTCCTTCATTTTCAGACATTTTTAGACCTTAAAAGGACCCCCGGGGATCGTTGCAAAAATACTCGGGTTTCCCATAGACTTACATTGGGCTCGTTGTTCGGGTCGAGTACCCAAGTATTTCAATTTGTTCGACCCGAGCAACAATCACCCGAGCATTTTAGTGCTCGCTCATCACTAGTAATCACAGGACCACATAAAGCCCTGCCCACAACCCCATCCCGAAGCACGAGAATCTCTTTAACTGAAAACTACAAATACAGATTAAACAACAACCAAAAGACGGATTTCATCAACCAAATTATCATTGTAATCAGTATAACGGCGCCAACCTGACAGTGTCTGTAGGTTACTGTGCACAATCCTGCTGACAGAGAAAATCTCAGCTCTGCACTACTATACACAGTTCTCTTTAAATGTGTAATATTTCTTCTTGATAACTCATCTGACAGAAAATATTGGAGCTTACTAGTGATGAGCGAGTATACTTGTTGCTCGGGTTTTCCTGAGCACGCTTGGGTGGTCTCCAAGTATTTGTAAGTGGTCGGAGATTTAGTTTTCATCGTCGCAGCTGAATGATTTACAGCTACTAGCCAGCCTGAGTACATGTGGGGGTTGCCTGGTTGCTAGGGAATCCCCACATGTATTCAAGCTGGTTAGTAGCTGTAAATCATTCAGCTGCGGCGATGAAAACTAAATTTCCGAGGACTTACAAATACTCGGAGACCACCCGAGCATGCTCGGAAAACTCGAGCAACTAGTATACTCGCTCATCAATAGAACTTACGACAGTTCAGATTGTGAAGTCACCAAGACCCAAACACTAATTACACCAGAGAGGTTTCACCACTAGTTACTCATTTATTACTGATGAGGACTGTTGAGTTTGATAATACAGTAGATGTGTTATTGTCTATACTCACAGTTTTCAACTACAGTAGTTAGTGTCCAAAATACTCTGATTTAACCTCTTCCTGTAGCCAGCTTTGTGTTCCTGATCAGGCCCTATTTTTAAATTCTGACGTGCCACTTTATGCGGTGATAACTTTGGAATTCTTCACAAAGGATAATAGAAAACAAATGGATCTTACAAATTATTTTCCAACTTCGCACAGTACCCTATATGCGGTTGTACACTACTGTCTGGACACATGAGAAAAAATCTTAATGAACAATTAAGCAGCATTTCACCAAAAAATAATTATCTAGTCTAAAGTCAAGGAACGACTATGCATATTAGTGGCCGCAAAAAGGACAGGACATATCATGGGCCGATCGCAACAACCAATAAACAAAACCAAAGAACAAAGAAGCGATCAAACAAGGGCCAAAATAGTAAAAAAGTAGAAAAAAACTTTATTAAACATACAATATAGCAGGAAATAACAGTGGGTACTCCCACAGGACAAATGTACAATCTAACAGAGAATGAAACACGGGACGAAGACCGGTGATGGCTCAGAAATCCTAATAAATATATAGTAAAAGAAACTAATACTATGATAATTACCCCACGTATTAATGATTATGATAGTTGTAACATAATTCTGAATGAACGTACATTCATAGTATCATAGTATTGCAATGATAGCCCATAGAATCACCCCGGACCATGTAAGGAACAAGGGAACTACATGGTAAAATATCACATAGGAGATCAATAGTAAAAAACACACATAGTTAGTGCAGTCTCATACCTATGTAACTATACAGGGGGCCACCAGGATGACAAGTGGGGAAACCGTCCACGCAGTCCACGTCACCCAGATGCGCGTTTCGGCGGAGCCTTCGTCAGGGGGCCCCCTTTACCATGTAGTTCCCTTGTTCCTTACATGGTCCGGGGTGATTCTATGGGCTATCATTGCAATACTATGAATGTATGTTCATTCAGAATTACGTTACAACTATCATAATCATTAATACGTGGGGTAATTATCATAGTATTAGTTTCTTTTACTATATATTTATTAGGATTTCTGAGCCATCACCGGTCTTCGTCCCGTGTTTCATTCTCTGTTAGATTGTACATTTGTCCTGTGGGAGTACCCACTGTTATTTCCTGCTATATTGTATGTTTAATAAAGTTTTTTTCTACTTTTTTACTATTTTGGCCCTTGTTTGATCGCTTCTTTGTTCTTTGGTTTTGTCTGGGCACATGGCGGTGTTGAGAAGGGAAGGAGTGCCATTTAGCTTTTTGAATGCAGATCTAGCTGGAATAGTTTGCAGACACAATGTATTGGGGGCACTGTTCGTGATCACCTGCCAGCTCATAAGAAGTCCTCCATGAACATGCTTGGCTCTATCTTATCTGCTTTCCATATCCCAAGGATTGCCTTGTTCATTGCTCTTTAACACCCTTACATGAATCTGGACTTACACTGGGACCCTTAGGCTTGGACCGTGGTGTTACTTGCTATTTTGTGGTGTTATGTGGCAAGAATAATAGTCAGGTAGCTGGGTCAGAACCAAAAGGACATAATACATAATCAGAAGATACAAGAGTATTTAAGTAAACAGGCCACGGTCACAACAGGACACAAATACACAAGCCGCGAGCTGAGCACAGAGGACTGAACCAGAGGAAGATAATGCTGTATCTGGCAGATTCCGGCAATATGCTTTGACCTTTAGAAGGGTGTGGTACTTTCCAATTGGCTGAAGTAGGGAGCAGATTACTCCAGCTGGAACAGATCCCAGATGATATCGGACATGCCATATGCAGAAGCCCTAATATAAGCTAATGTTAGAAAATGAGAATAGTCAAAATCCCCAAAAAGTGATTCCATTTTATAAATTAATTCACTGATGGTTATAATCTATAGGAGAAGTGAATATTTTGACTCCACAGCCGCCTTTTGGAAATTAACATGCAGTGGATATAATCCCCAGCTGGTATGCTCATCCACCCAGCTCTCCTGCTTTGTCTGTCTATATGAAGTACATATAATCCCCACATGGTATGTCACCTTACTTTACACACATAATCTTACCTCTGCTCCTAGTATTCACATGGTATGTCTTTCAACTGACCCCAGCTTTACCCCAGTGTAATTTATAACATTATTTACTTTGGCTTGATTATATGCATCTGGTCCACTCTTAATTCTCTGACCAAGATGAACAGAGACAACTCCTCTCTGCTTCACACCAGATTGCACTTTGTAGCACATATATTGCATAGCTCAAGTCTGCCAAGACTTTAGGCTGCAGTGTGTATCATACAAGTGTGAAGATCAGAATTAAAATCAGAAGGGAACTGAAGGTAACTGGACTCAGTCACTGTAAACAATGTTTCTGTTAGTTTTCACTCTCACCCCTATAATCCTTCACTTTCTGTTAACTCCCCTAATCCCTACTCCTAGTAAGGAACTGTTCATCTCTTCTTCAATCCTCCCCATCCATCTCACCTCCTCAGAACTGTTCCTCAACATACAATCCTCTGTCTCCAAATACAGACAGCCATCTCACGCCCTCTCCTGCTCCCACCTGCTAACACTTTCTCTGCTCCTTCTCACTGCTGGTGATATCTCTCCAAATCCTGGTCCTCCTCACCACATCCCCACAGTCATTTCTACCTCCCATCCACACTTTATCACAAATTTCCGAAACCTCTCTAACCTTATGCCCATTCGCCCAGCCCCCACCTCCCCAGTCCCACTAACAGGAGCTCTGTGGAACGCTCGCTCTGTCTGCAACAAGCTTTCCTACATCCATGATCTTTTTGCTACTACCAAACTTTCCTTCCTCGCCATCACCAAAACATGGCACACTCCTTCTGACACAGCCTCTCCGGCTGCACTTTCGTATGGTGGAATCCACCTTTCTCGCAAACCCCGCCCCAGAAGCAAGCATGGTGGAGGAGTTGGTTTTCCCCTGTCAGATAACTGCTCCTCACCCCAATCCAATTACCACCCTCTGTTACCCTCCCTTCCTCTGAGGTGCACTCTTTGGGCATCTACTCCCCCTTCAACCTCCAAATGGTTGTCATTTACCGCCCCCCCCCAGGGCCAGCCACCACCTTTTACCAGTTCACCACCTGGCTACTTCATTTCCTCTCCGCTGACATCCCCACTATCATCTTGGGTGACTTCAAAATCCCCATTGACACTTCCCTCTCAGCTGCCACTAAGCTTCTATCTCTCACTTTCTCCTTCGGCCTCACTCAATGGTCTTCTACAGCCACTTACAAAGATGGCCACACAATGGACCTCATCTTCACCCGCATCTGCTCCCTATCTATCCTCTCTAACTCACTTCTTCCTGACCACAACCTATTCACATTCTTTTCCTTCTCCACTCCTTGTCTACAACCCCAACCCACAAACTTGCACACCCTCACAGAAATCCTAAATACCTTGATCTACACTCACTTTCTGAATCCCTTCTCCCTCTTACAGAAATAAGTTCCCTACACAATGCAGATGCCGCTGCCTCTCTATATAACATCACAATAGCTGTAGCTTTGTAATCTGTTGCCCCTCTCACACATACCAAAGCTCACAAAATCCATGTCAATTTCGCTATTTCATCCTTCTTCTCTGCTAGATTTCGAAAACTTAACATGGCCAAAACAGAATTCATCTTTCCCCCATCTCACGCGACCCTCCCCCAACGAACCTATCCATTACAGTAAACGGCTGCCCACTCTCCTCTGTCCCACAAGCTCGTTGCCTCTGGGTAATCCTTGACACTCTCTCCTTTAAACCACATATCCAAGCCCTTTCCACTTCCTGCCGCCTTCAACTCAAAAATATTTCACGGATCCGTACATTCCTAATCCAAGAGTCTGCAAAAACCCTAGTCCATGCCCTCATCATCTCCCGCCTTGACTATTGCAACCTTCTCCTCTGTGGCCTCCCCTCGAACACTCTCGCACCCCTCCAATCTATTTTAAACTCTGCTGCCCAGCTAATCCACTTGTACCCCCTGTTCCCCAGCCTATCCCCTCTGTCAATCCCTTCATTGACTCCCCATTGCCCAGAGACTCCAGTACAAAACCCTAACCATGACATACAAAGCCATCCACAACCTGTCTCCTCCATACATCTGTGACCTCGTCTCCCGGAACTTACCTGCACGCAACCACCGATCCTCACAAGATCTCCTTCTCTACTCCCCTCTCATCTCCTCTTCCCAAAATAGCATTCAACATTTCTCTCGCGCATCACCCCTACTCTGGAACTCTCTACCACAAAATATCAGACTCTCGCCTACCATGATAACCTTCAAAAAGAACATGAAGACCTACCTCTTCCGACAAGCCTACTACCTGCAGTAACCACCGATCGACCAAACCGCTGCACGACTAGCTCTACCCTTACCTATTGTATCCTCACCCATTCCTTGTAGATTGTTAGCCCTCAAGGGCAGGGTCCTCTCTCCTAGTGTACCAGTCGTGACTTGCATTGTTTAAGATTATTATACTTGTTTTTATTATGTATACCCCTCCTCACATGTAAAGTGCTATGGAATAAATGGCGCTATAATAATAATGTTGGAGAGTGAAAACATTTGGACATTTGTCATTTTATTACCCAACACATAGTGCCCAGATTGTGCTCCAAGAGACACACACTGTAAATGAAGTGGATTGTTCTCACTATAACATTGCTAAATACAGGGATAATAAATGTTGTTTGGCCACACTGCAAGATTCAGAACAGAAGTGAGAGGAATTTTGCTGCATTGGTTCATAGAAACCTTGTTGCTTTTCAACAGCCTTTGAGCCACTAATAGTGTGGGAACCTCTGTTTTTCCATTGACAGATGATTGACCTGAGTGGGGACTTGTTTTTTGTGAGATGAGAATTTGTATTATTTTCGCCTACATAACATTGATTGGTTTCTTTTTATTCAATATTTGGGACTCAGAATGAACAAACAGTTGAACGCTATGCTCTACTTGTTCATCCAATAAGGGTTTCTATTAGAATGTGAACTGTCATTGTATTGGTAAATAATTAAAGTTTTTTACATAGTTGCCTAATTTTTATGGACAGTTTAATTAGAAATGTTTAAAAATATAAAACACAGGGATATTTTATTACAAAATAATTGTGTTTTTATCTTAGCAGATGACTGTACCAGGAAATCAGAGGGACAGCTGATATCTTCAGTTTTTAAATCTGATGATCTTGAGATCCTACAAGATACAACTAAAGTGATTGCTATTACTCCAGATATACAATCATCCATTCACCGCAAAGAACTGTCATCTGATCCTGTGAAACAGGTCCCATCTTTTGATTCATTACCGACTACTAAGGAAAATCAAAGTCCCAAAAGTGGCTTTAAAAAACAAAATGATCCTAAAGCAAAGAAGTTATTTTCATGTTCAGAATGTGGGAAATATTTTACACTGAAATCACATTTTCTTAATCACCAGAGAACTCACACAGTGGAGAAGCCTTTTACCTGTTCAGAATGTGGGAAATGTTTTAATTGGAAATCCGTTCTTTATATCCACAAGAGAATTCACACAGGGGAGAAGCCTTTTTCCTGTTCAGAATGTGGGAAATGTTTTATCTGGAAATCCGTTCTTGATATCCACAAGAGAATTCACACAGGGGAGAAGCCTTTTTCCTGTTCGGAATGTGGGAAATGTTTTAACTGGAAATCGGTTCTTGATATCCACCAGAGAACTCACACAGGGGAGAAACCTTTTTCCTGTTCAGAATGTGGGAAATGTTTTGCACGTAAATCATGTTTTGTTAACCACCAGAGCACTCACACAGGGGATAAACCTTTTCCATGTTCAGAATGTGGGAAATGTTTTGCACGTAAATCAGATTTTGTTAACCACCAGAGAGCTCACACAGGGGAAAAACCTTTTTCATGTTCAGAATGTGGGAAAAGTTTTGCACGTAAATCACATTTTGTTCAGCACCAGAGAGCTCACACAGGGAAGAAGCCTTTTTCCTGTTCAGAATGTGGGAAATGTTTTAACCGGAAATCTGCTCTTAATAGCCACCACAGAACTCACACAGGAGAGAAACCTTTTTCCTGTTCAGAATGTGGGGAATGTTTTACACGTAAATCAAATCTTGTTAACCACCACAGAACTCACACAGGGGAAAGGCCTTTTTCCTGTTCAAAATGTGGGAAATGTTTTAGCTATAAATCGGTTCTTGTTAGCCACCAGAGAACTCACACAGGGGAGAAGACTTTTTCCTGTTCAGAATGTGGGAAATGTTTTAACCAGAAATCAGATTTTGTTATACACCAGAGAACCCACCCATGAGAGAATACTTTTTCCTGCTTATATTGGCCTGCCATCTAGATTTAGCAGAGCTGAACCTGTGATGGGACTAATGGATTAAAAACATCTCTGTGGACAGGTGAGGAACTTTATTGTTTTTTTTTTTTACCTCTTTTGCAGATGACAATGGCATCAGGGGAATGGGCGAGGTTGTAAGTATGGTTTAATCAAGAATATTAACCCCTTAGTGACAGAGCCAATTTGGTACTTAATGACCGGGCCAATTTTTGCAATTCTGACCACTGTCACTTTATGAGGTTATAACTCTGGAATGCTTCAACGGATCCTGCTGATTCTGAGATTGTTTTTTGTGACATATTGTACTTCATGTTAGTGGTAACATTTCTTCGATATTACTTGCGATTATTTATGAAAAAAACGGAAATATGGCGAAAATTTTTAAAATTTTGCAATTTTCAAACTTTGTATTTTTATGCCCTTAAATCAGAGAGATATGTCACGAAAAATAGTTAATAAATAACATTTCCCACATGTCTACTTTACATCAGCACAATTTTGGAAACAAAATTTTTTTTTGTTAGGGAGTTATAAGGGTTAAAAGTTGACCAGCAATTTCTCATTTTTACAACACCATTTTTTTTTAGGGACCACATCACATTTGAAGTCATTTTGAGGGGTCTATATGATAGAAAATAACGAAGTGTGACACCATTCTAAAAACTACACCCCTCAAGGTTCTCAAAACCACATTCAAGAAGTTTATTAACCCTTTATGTGCCTCACAGGAACTGAAACAATGTGGAAGGAAAAAATGAACATTTAACTTTTTTTTGCAAACATCTTAATTTAGAACCATTTTTTTTATTTTCACATGTGTAAAAACAGAAATGTAACCATAAATTTTGTTATGCAATTTCTCCTGAATACGCCAATACCCCATATGTGGGGGTAAACCACTTTTTGGACGCACCGCAGAACTTAGAAGTGAAGGAGCGCCGTTTGACTTTTTCAATGCAGAATTGGCTGGAATTGAGATGGGACGCCATGTCACGTTTAGAGAGCCCCTGATGTGCCTAAACAGTGGAAACTCCCCACAAGTGACACCATTTTGGAAACTAGACCCCTTAAGGAACTTATCTAGATATGTGGTGAGCACTTTGAACCCCCAAGTGCTTCACAGAAGTTTATAACGTAGAGCCGTGAAAAAAAATAATCGCATTTTTTCACAAATATGATCTTTTTGCCCACAAATTTTTATTTTCACAAGAGTAACAGGAGAAATTAGACGACTAAAGTTGTTGTGCAATTTCTCCTGAGTACGTTGATACCCAATATGTGGGGGTAAACCACTGTTTGGGCGCACCGCAGAGCTTGGAAGAGAAAGAGTGCCGTTTTACTTTTTCAATGTAGAATTGGCTGGAATTAAGATCGGACGCCATGTCGCGTTTGGAGAGCGCCTGATGTGCCTAAACAGTAGAAATCCCCCACAAGTGACCCCATTTTGGAAACTAGACCCCCCATGGAACTTATCTAGATGTGTGGTGAGAACTTTGAATGCCCAAGTACTTCACAGAAGTTTATAATGCAGAGTCGTGAAAATAAAAAATATTTTTTTTTTCCACAAAAAATATTTTTTAGCCCCCAAGTTTTTATTTTCACAAGGGTAACAAGAAAAATTGGACCCCAAAAGTTGTTGTCCAATTTGTCCTGAGTATGCTGGTACCCCATATGTGGGGGTAAACCACTGTTTAGGCGCACGGCAGAGCTCGGAAGGAAGGAGCGCCGTTTTGGAATGCAGACTTTGATAGAATGGTCTGTGGGCATTATGTTGCGATTGCAGAGCCCCTGATGTACCTAAATAGTAGTAACCCCCCACAAGTGACCCCATTTTGGAAACTAGACCCCCCAAGGAACTTATCTAGATGTGTGGTGAGTACTTTGAATGCCCAAGTGCTTCACAAAAGTTTAGAATGCAGAGTCGTGAAAATAAAAAATATTTTTTTTTCACAAAAAAGATATTGTAGCCCCCAAGTTTTTATTTTCACAAAGGTAACAGGAGAAATTGGACTGCAATAGTTGTTGTCCAATTTATCCCGAGTACGCTGATGCGCCATATGTGGGGTAAACCACTGTTTGGGAGCACGGCAGAGCTCGGAAGGGAAGGAGCGCCGTTTTGGAATGCAGACTTTGATAGAATGGTCTGTGGGCGTTATGTTGCGTTTGCAGAGCCCCTGATGTACCTAAACAGTAGTAACCCCCCACAAGTGACCCCGTTTTGGAAACTAGACCCCCCAAGGAACTTATATAGATGTGTGGTGAGAACTTTGAATGCCCAAGTGCTTCACAGAAGTTTAGAATGCAGAGTCATAAAAAAAATATATATATATTTTTCCACAAAAAAGATTTTGTAGCCCCCAAGTTTTTATTTTCACAAGGGTAACAAGAGAAATTGGACCCCAGAAGTTGTTGTCCAATTTATCCCGAGTACGCTGATGCCCCATATGTGGGGGTAACCCACTGTTTGGGCGCACGGCAGAGCTCAGAAGGGAGGGAGCACCATTTGACTTTTTGAGCGCAAAATTGGCTGTCGTGTTTGGAGACCCCCTGATGTACCTAAACAGTGGAAACCCCCCCAATTCTAGCTCCAACCCAACTCCAACACACCCCTAACCCTAATCCCAACCTGATCCATAATCCTAATCACTAACCCTAACGATAATCACAACCCTTACCCCAAAACAACCCTAATGTCAACCCTAACCATAACCCTAATCAAAACCCTAAATCCAACACACCCCTAATCCTAATCTCAACCCTAACCTCAAACCTAACCCTAATCCCAATACACCCCTAATCACAACCCTAACCTTAACCCTAATCCCAAACCTAACCTTAATCCCAAGCGTAATCCTAATGCCAACCCTAACCCTAATACCAACCCTAATCCAAACCCTAACCCTAATCCCAACTCTAACTCTAACTTTAGCCCCAACCCTAGCCCTAACTTTAGCCCCAACCCTAACCCTAGCCCTAAGGCTACTTTCACACTTGCGTCGTTTGGCATCCGTCGCAATCCGTAGTTTTGGACAAGAAACGGATCCTGCAAATGTGCCTGCAGGATGCGTTTTTTGCCCATAGACTTGTATTGCCGACGGATCGTGACGGATGGCCACACCTCGCGGCCGTCGTGCACTGAATCAGTTGTGTTTTGGCGGACCGTCGGCACAAAAAAAGTCCAATGAAACTTTTTTTTGTACGTCGCATCCGCCATTTCTGACCGCGCATGAGTTGCCGTAACTCCGCCCCCTCCTCTCCAGGACATAGATTGGGCAGCGGCTGCGTTGAAAAACTACATCCGCTGCCCACGTTGTGCACAATTTTCACAACGTCCGTCGGTATGTCGGGCCGACGCATTGCGACGGCCCCGTACCGACGTAAGTGTGAAAGAAGCCTAACCCTAAATTTAGCCCCAACCCTAACCCTAAATTTAGCCCTAGCCCTAACCCTAGCCCTAACCCTAGCCCTAACCCTAGCCCTACCCCTAACCCTACCTCTAGCCTTAACCCTAACCCTAGCCCTAACCCTAGCCCTAACCCTACCCCTAACCCTAATTTTAGCCCCAACTGCTGTTCTCCTGCCGGCCAGCAGATGGAGACAGATGGCGGGCGCACTGCGCATGCGCTCGCCATTTTCTTTTCCCCGGCAGCCAGGAGGAGCAGCAGGAGGATCCAGGGACACAGGTGAGTATGCTAGGGTCCCCGAATCCCCCTATTTCTCTGTCCTCTGATGTGCGATCACATCAGAGGACAGAGAATTACACTTTACTTTTTTTTTTTTTTTGCGGTCGCCGGTAAACAGTTAATTACCGGCGATCGCAAAACAGGGGTCGGTAAAACCGGCCCTGATCATGTTCTTTGGGGTCTCGGCTACCCCCGGCAGCCGAGACCCCAAAGATTCTCCCGGTGCCGGCCGGCGGGCGCACTGCGCATGCGCCCGCCATTTTGAAGATGGCGGCGCCCACCGTGAGACACGAGGAGCATCGGGGGAGATAGGTGAGTATTGGGGTGCTACCTGGGACCCGTTTTCTCTGTCCTCCGATGTGCGATCACATCGGAGGACAGAGAAATGAAAAAGAGATCGCGTTTTTTTTTTTTTTTGCGATCGCCGGTAAACGGTTAATTACCGGCGATCGCAAATGCGGGGTCGGTTAAAACCCCCCCGAATCATGTTCTCTGGGGTCTCGGCTACCCCCGGCAGCCGAGACCCCGGAGAAAATCCGACTCTGGGGGGCGCTATACACTTTTTCCACTGCGCCGTTAATTAACGGCGCTGTGGTTTAAGTACCCTTAGCGGCCACCGTTAAAAGGCGTATCGGCGGTCGCTAACGGGTTAAAAGAGTATGTGTCTTTCTTTCAATTAAAGGACTTTTTCTGAGTGTCTGTGTTTTCTTACAATATGACTATGGGGTTAGTAATGGGGTGTCTTATTGACGCCTCTTCATTACTAACCATGGGGCTTGATGTCACCAGACAATACAAAGGTGACATCATTCCCCCTAACTATTACCCCACTTGCCATCGCTACAGGGCAAGTGAGAAGAGCGAGGCTAAGTGCCATGATTGGCGCATGTTAAGGAAGTGCCACTTCTGGGGTGGCTGAAAGCTGATGTTTTTAGCCTGGTGAGGGGTAATATCCATAGTCCCTTCCTAGGCTAATAATATCAGCCCGCAGCTGTCTGCATAGCTTTAGCTGGTTATTAAATATAGGGGGCCCCACATCATTTTTTGGGGGGTCTCCCATTTTAATAGCCAGTAAAGGTAAGTATACAGTTGTGAGCTGATATTAACAGCCTGGGACGCTTCATAGATATTACCCTCTTCCCAGGCTATAAACATCAGCCCTTTCCTAGTTACGAAAACTGTGTCGGAGCCCATGCCATTTATTTTCAAAAAATATTCTTTTATTAAATTCATGTACAGTAATTTGCACACACACACTGTGTAATTGTATTTGCAACTGACATCTATATATCTTTCTATTCTATTTGTATTTACTGTATGTAATCCATCTCTTCTATCCTGTCGGCTCCGGCAGTGATATTACAGAACCCGGAAGATGAATTACCAGGTTTACTTCTATCTACAGTATCTATGCAATATAAATACATATATATGTGTGTCACTGACATCTATATATCTATGTATTCTATATGTATATATCTATTCTATCCTAACCTGCCACTCTGTGATTATACTGTACGCGGCAGATTAATTGCCGGCTTCTATTCTATCTATCTATCTGTGTTTTGAAGAATATTTCCTTTGAAAGCGATGTGTAAATTACAGAGAATTGCTGTATGTAAAAGCTCATGTTAAAATCGAAATGCAATCGGATAGCAATCACACTGCATTCGGATGTCAATCGGATGCTAGGTGTGAGTAATCAGAATGCACTCGCAAGACACTCGCATTACACTCCTGCGACTCTCGGCAGGGAGACTTGGACTGATTTTTCACACATTAAGTGTGACTCCAGCCTAACAAGGAATTCCTCATTGTCTGAAATCACATTGATCACATAAATATAGATTATATTGATCATATAAATATATACAGTGAGTATGGAAAGTATTCAGACCCCTTTATTTTTTCACTTTGCTTCAAAGCAGCCATTTGGTAAATTCTAAAAAGGTTTTTTTTTTCACGTTAATGTGCACTCTGCTCCCAATCTTGACTGAAAAAAAAAACCCAGAAATGTAGAAATTTTTGCAAATTTAATAAAAAAGATAAACTGAAATATCACATGGTCATAACTATTCAGACTCTTTGCTCAGACACTCATATTTAAGTCACATGCTGTCCATTTCCTTGTGATCCTCCTTGAGATGGTTCTATTCCTTTATTGGAGTCCAACTGTGTTTAATTAAACTGATAGGACTTAATTTGCAAAGGCCTGTCTATATAAGACCTGACAGCTCACAGTGCATATCAGATCAAATGAGAATCATGAGGTCAAAGGAACTGGCCAAAGTGCTCAGAGGCAGAATTGTGGCACGGCACAGATCTGTCCACGGTTACAATAGAATTTCTGCAGTAGTCAAGGTTCCTAAGAGCACAGTGGCCTCCATAATCCTTAAATGGAAAAAGTTTGGGACCAGAAGTCTTCTTAGACCTGTCCGTCCAGCCAAATTGAGCAATCATGGGAGAAAGCCCTTGGTGAGAGAGGTAAAGAATCCCAAGATCACTGTGGCTGAGCTCCAGAGATGCAGTAGGGAGACGGGAGAAAGTTCCACAAAGTCAACTATCACTGCAGCCCTCCACCAGTTGGGCCTTTACGGCAGAGTGGCCTGATGGAAACTTCTCCTCATTGCAAGACATATGAAAGCCTGCAATGAGTTTGCTAAAAAAAAAAAAAAAAAAAACAAAACACAAGAAGGACTCCCAGGCTATGAGAAATAAGATGTTCTGGTCTGATGAAATGAAGATAGACCTTTTTGGTAAAAATTATAACTGGTATGTGTGCCCAATACAATCCCAACAGTGAAACATGGTGGTGGCAGCATCATGCTATGGGGGTGTTTTTCAGCTGCAGGGACAGGATGACTGGTTGCAATTGAAGGGAACGTGAATGCATCCAAGTATAGAGATATATGTCTGAAGGTTCACCTTCCAGCGAACCAATGACCCTAAGCACATAGCTAAAATAAAAAAAAAGTGGCTTCAGAACAACTCTGTGACCATTCTTGACTGGCCCAGCCAGAGCCCTGACCTAAACCCAATTGAGCATCTCTGGAGAGACCTGAAAATGGCTTTTCACCAATGTTCACCATCAAACCTGATGGAACTGGAGAGATTCTGCAAAGAAGAATGGCTGAGGATCCCCAAATCCAAATGTGAAAAACTTGTTGCATCATTCCCAAGAAGACTCATGGCTGTACTAGCTCAAAAGGTTGCTTCTACTCACTACTGAGCAAAGGGTCTGAATACTTATGACCATGTGATATTTCAGTTTTTCTTTTTTAATAAATTTGCAAAAATTTCTACATTTCTGCTTTTTTCAGTCAAGATAGGGTGCAGAGTACATTAATGAGAAAAAAATTTACTGTTTTGAATTTACCAAATTTCTGCAATGAAACAAAAAGTGAAACATTTAAAGGGGTCTGAACACTTTCCACCGTATGGGAGGAACATTTTATATTAACCATCAGTAACTTTCTTTTCTCACATAGCATGGTATGGATGCAATGTGGGCAAACTTCTCATAGTGTGGACAGGTGACATCAATTGTTCCTCAGTTTCTTCAGTACATCATCACCAAGTATTACACTTTACGGTTCACAGCTGACAAACCAAATATCTCAGTTCCCTTTTTTTTAGACCTTATGCTTCCAGGTATACCATCAAGCAATAAGGTTGGCACAATACTTTTTAGCAAAGACATTGCAGGCAATACAATCCTTTCTAGTAGTTGACACCCTAAACATAACATGGATGCTATCCCTTTTGGCGAATTCACACCGGCCAGACGAATATACTGTATACTCAATATATAGATATATATTTCTCAACTGCATCAGTTAAATCCTGGAGGGCACCAGTCGAACAAAAATGGTTTTATAGACGTGCATCTATTCTACCACACACTATGGTTGTACAATCAGTAGGCAGCTTTTATATCTGGGATTATAATTTGTCTGATCTCATGAATATGGCACAATAATTTATGATGTAATGAAATCCGTATACATGGCTACTTCATAAACAAATCCCTATACATGGTATCTATATGGTTCCTATACAATTCATGTATGAGTCCAATATTCCTTTGGTTCCATTTGTCTGCACACTGTGATCTTTTTGCTATCGAACAATGTAAATGGTGTTTTATTATAAGTTTAATAAAATTGGTGCACACATTTCATGTGACCGTCTCCCGCCAGACCATGTGACAGTGCCGCTCTCGAGCTTAACCCCGTATTCACACAACATAAATCACAGCCGGCCAATCACAATCCCCCTCATACGTGGTATTTTGTGCTTCGTTGTTCTGTGGAAGGATTTTTCTTTGTCATGATCAAATTCAATGGACGTGTCTACATTTATGTGATTAATGTGTATCCAGGCTGTGAGGAGTTCCTTGTTAGTCAGTATGTACATAATGCTGGACTATAGATTGTTTTACTGTGAACTAGTATAATTTGTGTAACACTATGGCAGCTGGAGTTTGTTGGGAGTCATCAGAATATCGCAGTATTTTTACAGACATTGGTATATGATGGCTTTTTGTATAATGTTCGTTTATTATACTGAGTCCTCCTGTAAATTAGCCTTATTACCATGATGGATCTATGTAGCCTGTGGTCACTCCTGTGCTTCATGCTTCACAATGATTTTCCACCTATGTTGTAATTGGCTTAGAGCTATTTAATAGTTCATTCAGAATATCCTGCCATATCCGGTGACTAAGGATGCTACGACACCAGAAACGCATCAGGTTTTATATATATATATATATATATATATATATATATATATATATATATATATATATATATATATATATATATATATTGGATTCCATGTTTTTAATGAATCTTGAATAAAGCATGAAATGATTTTTACCTATTGTTGGACGGATGTGCCGCTCATTTCCTCTTGTCCTTGAATCTTTGGCTGAAGGTCCCCAGCAGGATTGGCACCGGACACACAGATCTCAACATCGGATGACATGGCATGGTGAGCTCACAATCCCCCTCTATCAAACTATGAATATCTCTACAGCAAGCGCACTCCTCTGCAGTTGACAGCCGAATACATTGTCCACAGCTCCATCATTTCTCTACATCGGGAACAACCTCAGCTTCTTTGTGCTGTTCTTCATTTTTGGGGCTGGAGAGACGATATGCTTTTCGGATCTTGAAACGCTCGGCTCATCTCCTGAAACTCGCTGTACAAAACTTCTCTATAAAAAAAAAAATTAACATATTTGATTTTTGAAATTATTCAATAAAATAATTGAATTATCCCCCAAAATCCCAAAAAGCTCTTTTGCTCTTTTTGCTTTCTGTTCTTCTGTATACTTTTTCTCCTTAGCGTTTCACAAATGTCAGACACAAGCCATCACATAAGCGGGCAAGTATCTGATGTCCGTATAGTGAGGAAAAATGTGTAATATAACTATCAGAATGTGACCGGTGTGAATGCGTGCTTCTTTACGGGTCTGTGACATTTTTGTTTTTAGACTTGTAAATTGGGATAACTTCATAGTGGACACAAGTTCTATTGTGTAAGGTGATCCCATAGTAAAATGAATGCATGCTTGTTTTCAAAAAAGAAGGACTTACATTATAGCACTTGTACCAAAGGATGAATAATTAGTTCTGCGATTTTCACTGTGGTAAAAAAAATTTTTATTTGTCTGATGTCCGTGTACAATTTGATTTTTTTTAACCAGCAGCTCATACTGAAGGTCCGCTTACTGTATTTTTCACGCACAGTAAAGTTTTCATAGTGAAATTGTAACATGCTGAGAAATTTTTCTCATGCCGGAGACAGCTTAGAAATAATACACAGTTTGCCAATGCCTCCTTGAATAACATTGGTCCAAGTGCAATTCCTCTTTTTATGAGATTGAACTCGGCCAATATGGCTACTCCTGCGAGCGAGCCCAAAATGATGTGATGTGAACCTCATTCATAAATGACATGACCTGTGACTCCTACTAGCTGACATGACGTGTACAACAAATCCAGGTAGATGGCCGAAATACATTGTCCCCAGACCACAAGAGTCCCTCCCCGGGGCCGATAGTCCCATTGCCTCCATACCAGGCGATACTCACTGTCTCACAACTTTTAGTTGGCCCACAGATTTCGTATTTCTCACCATTATAGTGTGCAGTCACAGTCTAGGCTCCTCGAGATGACAAATAACCAGGGTGGATAAAAATCAATGTTTTTTTTTTTAAAAATCAAAAAAATCGGATTTTTTTTATTTAAATCGGATTTTTTTTTATTTAAATCGGATTTTTTTCAATAAACTGCTTTTTGAGGAAAATATTTTACCATCCAAAGGTTCTTCCATCATGAGATAAAGCTGAGTTGTTTAACTCAGTAGAATAAAGGCTGTATATGTGTAACATTCACAATGCCATGCTCTTCCAGAGGTTTCTGTAGGATTAGTGGGCAGTTTCTCTCCTATATTATCACAGACGCTCGCTTTACTTACGCAGTTCTCAAAACTGAATTTGACTCCGCAGAGGTCCCAGCCTCTTCTTCACGGCAAAAATGTTACAACATGAACAGAGTTGAGAAAAAGACCTTAATCCTATTGTTCTACAAACCTATGAATACAGAATCAACCCCTTCAGTGCCAAGTCCAAGAAGTTAGACAATATGTTTCTGATTGTTTGGAGTGGAATAGATCTGCACAACACAAGAAGAATGTGAATCCAAGTGTGAGGAGGAGGAAGGGCAAGCAGACAAGAAAATGAAAGTGAAACTTTGAGCACAATACTGCAGCATAGCCACAGACAGACAAGTCTGGATCTGTTTGTGTGTACGATCTGAGGTTTATTACATTCTTTCCTTATAATGGCAGCAGGCCGTAAAAGAGACCCAGTTTGGGAATATTTTAATGAAGCTCCTTCGCCTATCGGTAAGGCAGGCATGCGTGCAAAATGCAAGCGATGCAACAAAGAGATGCAAGGCCTGGTGGCGCGAATGAGGCAACATCATGAGAAGTGCGGTGAGGAAGATGACCAAAGAAACACTTCTGAACAGGCAGGATCTTCAGGTTGGTAAACATTTTTATTGAATCCTATTTCTAAAGACTGAACTGTCATGTGTGAGAAAAATTATATTTCTTATTATTACTTCATGTTACTGTCATTTGGTACAGTTATGAAGAAAAACAAATATTCCTTTTGGGGCAGGGGCAGTGATGTGTTGTGTACAATAAGCAGAAATTGTATAAACAATAAAATAACAGCATTGACTTTTTTTGTTTAAGGGAATTCATGGATTCTGGAAACTATCCACCTCCAAGATCACCATCATCCTGTTCTACAGTTTCATAGTTATCCATCCAGGATAGTGCTTCATTAGCAGCAGCATCATCATCAGACACCCACAGCCACATATCACCATCACCCAAAAGGAAGAAAAAACCTTTACCTCCTGGAACCACCATAGATAGGTTTGTGATAAGAACTAGCAGATTAGAAAAAGAGTTGATTGATGACAAAATTGCCCAGTTTATTTATGCAACGAACTCTTCTTTCCGTCTGACTGAGAACCCACATTTCATTAATATGGTTCAGTCACTGAGACCAGGATACAGTCCACCCAGCAGAGCTGATGTTGCAGGGAAACTGCTGGATCAAGTGTATGACAGAGAAATGGAGCAATGTGCAACAGCTCTGGAGGGTAAAATTGTTAACCTAAGTATTGATGGGTGGAGTAATGTCCACAGTGATCCTATTGTATGTGCTTGCATAACAACAGAAGAAGGTAAAGTCTTCCTTGCACAAACAACTGATACGTCAGGAAATGCACACACAGTAGAATACTTACAAGAAGTGGCAGTAAAAGCTATAACGACATGTGAACAAAAATTCAAATGTCTAGTATGCAGTTTGGTCACTGACAATTCTGCAAACGTATCCAAGATGAGAAGAGATTTAGAAGAGCAGGGAGGGAATACAAAGCTGCTAATAACATATGGTTGCAGTGCTCATTTGCTGCACCTCTTAGCCAAAGACTTAAGTGTTCCAGAAATAAAGGCTAATGTTGTTGAAATTGCTAAATACTTCCATAATAATCATTTTGCTGCAGCAGCTCTGAAAAGGATGGGTGGAACCAAGCTAACGCTCCCACAAGATGTTAGATGGAACTCTGTGGTGGACTGTTTTGAGCAGTATATCAAAAACTGGCCTATTCTGATGACACTTTGTGAAGAAAATCGAGATAAAATAGATGGCACTGTCACGGCCAAAATCCTCAACATTGGGCTTAAGAGAAATGTTGAACATATGCTGAGCTTCCTGAAACCCATCTCTCAAGCTTTAAACAAAATACAGAAAAATAGCTGTTTTATTGCGGATGCTGTTGAAATTTGGAAGGAACTGAGTGAACATTTAAAAACAGAACTACACATGGACAGAATTAAATTACAAGCAGTAAACAAACGAATGGGACAAGCACTGACTCCAGCTCATTTTTTGGCAAATATTGTCAATATCCAATATCAGGGTCAAAACCTAAGTGCTGAGGAAGAGGAGTTAGCTATGACATGGGTATCCAGCAATCATCCATCTTTAATGCCAACTATAATAAACTTCAGAGCTAAGGGGGAACCATTCAAGAAATATATGTTTGCTGAAGATATTTTAACCCCTTAAGCCCCGAGGGTGGTTTGCACGTTAATGACCGGGCCAATTTTTACAATTCTGACCACTGTCCCTTTATGAGGTTATAACTCTGGAACGCTTCAACGGATCTTGGCGATTCTGACACTGTTTTCTCGTGACATATTGTACTTCATTTTAGTGGTAACATTTCTTCGATATAACTTGCGTTTATTTGTGAAAAAAACGGAAATTTGGCGAAAATTTAGAAAATTTCGCAATTTTCCAACTTTAAATTTTTATGCCCTTAAATCACAGAGATATGTCATGCAAAATACTTAATAAGTAACATTTCCCACATGTCTACTTTACATCAGCACAATTTTGGAACCAAAATTTTTTTTGTTAGGGAGTTATAAGGATTAAAAGTTGACCAGCAATTTCTCATTTTTACAACACCATTTTTTTTTAGGGACCACATCTCATTTGAAGTCATTTTGAGGGGTCTATATGATAGAAAATACCCAAGTGTGACACCATTCTAAAAACTGCACCCCTCAAGGTGCTCAAAACCACATTCAAGAAGTTTATTAACCCTTCAGGGGTTTCACAGGAATTTTTGGAATGTTAAAATAAAAATTAATATTTAACTTTTTTTCACACAAAATTTATTTCAGCTCCAATTTGTTTTATTTTACCAAGGGTAATAGGATAAAATGGATGCCAAACGTTGTTGTACAATCTGTACTGAGTACGCTGATACCCCATATGTGGGGGTAAACCACTGTTTGGGCGCATGGCAAAGCTCGGAAGGAAAGGAGCGCCATTTGACTTTTCAATGCAAAATTGACAGGAATTGAGATGGGACGCCATGTTGCATTTGGAGAGCCCCTCATGTGCCTAAACATTGAAACCCCCCACAAGTGACACCATTTTGGAAAGTAGACACCCTAAGGAACTTATCTAGATGTGTGGTGACCACTTTGACCCACCAATTGCTTCACAGAAGTTTATAATGCAGAGCCGTAAAAATAAAAAATCATATTTTTTCACAAAAATGATCTTTTCGCCCCCAATTTTTTATTTTCCCAAAAGTAAGAGAAGAAATTGGACCTCAAAAATTATTGTCCAATTTGTCCTGAGTACGCTGATACCCCATATATGGGTGTAAACCATTGTTTGGGCGTATGGCAGAGCTCGGAAGGGAAGGAGCGCCATTTTACTTTTCAATGCAAAATTGACTGGAATTGAGATGAGATGCCATGTTGCGTTTGGAGAGCCCCTGATGTGCCTAAACATTGAAATCCCCACAAGTGACACCATTTTGGAAAGTAGACCCCTTAAGGAACTTATCTAGAGGTGTGGTGAGCACTTTGACCCAACAAGTGCTTCACAGAAGTTTATAATGCAGAGCCGTAAAAATAAAAAATCATATTTTTTCACAAAAATGATCTTTTTGCCACCAATTTTTTATTTTCCCAAGGGTAAGAGAAGAAATTAGACCACAAAAGTTGTTGTGCAATTTGTCCTGAGTACGCTGATACCCCATATGTGGGGGTAAACCACTGTTTGGGCGCATGACAGAGCTCGGAAGGAAAGGAGCGCCATTTGACTTTTCAATGCAAAATTGACTGGAATTGAGATGGGACGCCATGTTGCGTTTGGAGAGCCCCTGATGTGCCTAAACATTGGAACCCCTCACAAGTGACACCATTTTGAAAAGTAGACCCCCTAAGGAACTTATCTAGATGTGTGGTGAGCACTTTGACCCAACAAGTGCTTCACAGAAGTTTATAATGCAGAGCCGTAAAAATAAAAAATCATATTTTTTCACAAAAATGATCTTTTCGCCCCCAATTTTTTATTTTCCCAAGGGTAAGAGAAGAAATTAGACCACAAAAGTTGTTGTGCAATTTGTCCTGAGTGCGACGATACCCCATATGTGGGGGTAAACCACTTTTTGGGCGCATAGCAGAGCTCGGAAGGGAAGGAGCGCCATTTGACTTTTCAATGCAAAATTGACTGGAATTAAGATGGGACGCCATGTTGGTTTGGAGAGCCCCTGATGTGCCTAAACATTAAAACCCCCCACAAGTGACACCATTTTGGAAACTAGACCCCCTAAGGAACTTATCTAGATGTGTTTTGAGAGCTTTGAACCTCCAAGTGTTTCACTACAGTTTATAACGCAGAGCCGTGAAAATAAAAATTCTTTTTTTTTTTCACAAAAATGATTTTTTGGCCCCCAGCTTTGTATTTTTACAAGGGTAACAGAATAAATTGGACCCCAAAAGTTGTTGTCCAATTTGTCCTGAGTACGCTGATACCCAATATGTGGGGGGGAACCACTGTTTGGGCGCATGGCAGAGCTCGGAAGGGAAGGAGCGCCATTTGGAATGCAGACTTAGATGGATTGGTCTGCAGGAGTCACGTTGCATTTGCAGAGCCCCTGATGTACCCAAACAGTACAAACCCCCCACAAGTGACCCCATATTAGAAACTAGACCTCCCAAGGAACTTATCTAGATGTGTTGTGAGAACTTTGAACCCCTAAGTGTTTCACTACAGTTTATAACGCAGAGCCGTGAAAATAAAAATTCTTTTTTTTTTCACAAAAATGATTTTTTGGCCCCCAGCTTTGTATTTTTACAAGGGTAACAGAATAAACTTTGAACCCCCTAGTGTTTCACTACAGTTTACAACGCAGAGCCGTGAAAATAAAAAATCCTTTTTTTTTCCCACAAAAATGATTTTTAGCCCCCCAAATTTTTATTTTCCCAAGGATAACAAGAGAACTTGGACCCAAAAATTGTTGTCCAATTTGTCTCGAGTACGATGATACCCCATATGTTGGGGTAAACCCCTGTTTGGGCGCACGGGAGAGCTCGGAAGTGAAGGAGCACTGTTTTACTTTTTCAATGCAGAATTGGCTGGAATTGAGATCGGACGCCATGTCGCATTTGGAGAGCCCCTGATGTGCCTAGACAGTGGAAACCCCCCAATTATAACTGAAACCCTAATCCAAACGCACCCCTAACCCTAATCCCAACTGTAACCCTAACCACACCTCTAACCCAGACACACCCCTAACCCTAATCCCAACTGTAACCCTAACCACACACCTAACCCTGACACACCCCAAATTCTAATCCCAACCCTAATCCCAACCGTAAATGTAATCCAAACCCTAACCCTAGCCCTAACCCTAGCCCTAACCCTAATGGGAAAATGGAAATAAATACATTTTTTTTAAATTTTATTATTTTTCCCTAAGGCTAGGTTCACATTGCGTTAGGGAAATCCGTTTAGCGCTAGCGGATTGCGCTAACGCAATGTCTTTTTAGGTGTCGTGTTTAGTGGTCGCGTTAACGTCCCCGCTCTGGAAGATCGGGGATCGGACCTCGGGCGCGCCGCGGACGCTGCAAGCAGCGTCCGAGGCGCGCCACAAAAGAACGGCACCTTGCTAGCGTGAGCCGAAAATGGCACGCTCTAGCGATGCGCTACACCCGAAAATCACATTGCTGTCAATGGGTGTGCTAACGGACCCGTTGCACGGCGTTAATTGTGACATTTTCGCCGTGCAACGCTGTCCGTTAGCGTTAACCCATTAACGCAATGTGAACCTAGCCTAACTAAGGGGGTGATGAAGGGGGGTTTGATTTACTTTTATAGCGTTTTTTTATATCGGATTTTTATGATTGGCAGCCGTCACACACTAAATGACACTTTTTATAGCAAAAAAGTTTTTGCATCTCCACATTTTGAGACCTATAATTTTTCCATATTTTGGTCCACAGAGTCATGTGAGGTCTTGTTTTTTGCGGGACGAGTTGACATTTTTATCGGTTACATTTTCGGACACGTGACAGTTTTTGATCGCTTTTTATTCCGATTTTTTGTGAGGCAGAATGACCAAAAACCAGCTATTCATGAATTTCTTTTGGGGGAGGCGTTTATACCGTTCCACGTTTGGTAAAATTGATGAAGCAGTTTTATTCTTCGGGTCAGTACAATTACAGCGATACCTCATTTATATCTTTTTTTTTATGTTTTGGAGCTTTTATACGATAAAAGCTATTTTATAGAAAAAATAATTATTTTGGCATCGCTTTATTCTGAGGACTATAACTTTTTTATTTTTTTGGTTATGATGCTATATGGCGGCTCGTTTTTTGCGGGACAAGATGACGTTTTCAGAGATACCATGGTTATTTATATCCATCTTTTTGATCACGTGTTATTCCACTTTTTGTTCAGCGTTATGATAATAAAGCGTTGTTTTTTGGCTCGTTTTTTTTTTTTTTTCTTACGGTGTTCACTGAAGGGGTTAACTAGTGGGCCAGTTTTATAGGTCGGGTCGTTACGGACGCGGCGATACTAAATATGTGTACTTTTATTGTTTTTTTGTTTTTTTTTTAGATAAAGAAATGTATTTATGGGAATAATATATATATTTTTTCTTCTTTATTTAGGAAATTTTTTTTTTATTTTTTTTTACACGTGTGGAAATTTGTTTTTTTACTTTTTCACTTTGTCCCAGGGGGGGACATCACAGATCACCGATCTGACAGTGTGCACAGCACTCTGTCAGATCGGTGATCTGACATACAGCCGGACAGGATTTGAGCTACAGCTGCAGCCTGATCCTGACCCGGAAGTGCTCCCTGCAGGACCCGGATGCAGCCCGGCGGCCATTTTGGATCCGGGGACTGCAGGGAGAAGACGTTCGGTACACGGTGAGCACATCACCGTGTACCGATCGCCTCAGGGAAGCACGCATTCAGCCCCCTCCCTGCGCGATGCTTCCCTGCACCGCCGGCAAATCGCGATCATCTTTGATCGCGGTGTGCCGGGGGTTAATGTGCCGGGAGCGGTCCGTGACCGCTCCTGGCACATAGTGCCGGATGTCAGCTGCGATAGGCAGCTGACACCCGGCCGCGATCGGCCGCGCTCCCCCCGTGAGCGCGGCCGATCGCATATGACGTACTATCCCGTCACTGGGAATTAAGTCCCAGGTCACCTGGACGGGATAGTACGTCATATGGGATTAAGGGGTTAAGGAAGGTCACACCAGTAAACTGGTGGAAGTCACTTAAGCGCTTGGATTTAGAGACTGTTCAAGTAATGATTTCACTTTTAACAGCAGTAGCTTCTTCTGCAGGTGTTGAAAGAATATTCTCTTCCTTTGGACTCATTCATTCTAAGTTGAGAAATCGGTTGGGACCCAATAAAGCAGGAAAGCTTGTTTTTCTTTTCCAGATTATGAATAGGAACAAAGAAGAAGATGATGATGAAGATGACGACAAGTGAGCTACAGAGGACAGCAGGGACAGTAGTATTTAAGTTTTTCATGTGTCGGCTGGGCTGACAGTCTAAGTTTCTTAAAATATATATATATTTTGTTTAGCCAAATTAGTTAACAAACATGGATGTTTGTTTAAGCAAATAACTTATGCTGTAATGTTGTTATTGTTTCAGTTGAATAAATCTATTTAAATTGTTATTAAGGTCAGGATTATTTTTCTCCTTCCTAAGTACAACAGAACAGTGGTGTCCAAATATGAATGATTAACCCATTAACCTGGGGAGAAAAAAGTAATATAAAAAGTGATTCTAAAAATCTTCATCTACTTGCATGTTAAAGTAGCAAGAACTAGTTTAGGTAGAAACTTTGATTTAAATCACTGATTTAAATCAAGCCTTACTGACTAGTGATTTAAATCATGATTTAAATCGTGATTTAAATCAGTTAGATTTAAATCAAATCCACCCTGCAAATAACACAACCGACGTCCATGTATCCAGGACCAGCAATCCTTAAGAAAGTTTGTGAAATCCAAACAACAGATCCCTCAATCATAGCAGGGGGTCTAGCACAGCCAGCAACCAATTTCCAAGACTCCATAGGCCATCCATCCACCTCAGCCTTGATCCTGTTCACGTCATTCCAACAACTCCTCACTAAACATTTGGCTTCTTATTCTCCCTCCTACTTAAACATTTGCTTTTAGCTCAAAATAATGAAGTATATTCCGTAAACCCATCATCTGAGTCTGCATGTGAGACCCCCTGTGGTGATGGCTATCCTGGGTCTACTATCCCAATCCACATAATGGGCCTAACTGCTGACACAACAATGGCTTGAGACCTTGAGATACAGATGAGATTAATAGAATGATTGCTATACCTTTAGCAATCTCCTGCCTGGCCTTAAGGTACCGTCACACTTAGCGACGCTGCAGCGATACCGACAACGATCCGGATCGCTGCAGCGTCGCTGTTTGGTCGCTGGAGAGCGGTCACACAGACCGCTCTCCAGCGACCAACGATCCCGAGGTCCCCGGTAACCAGGGTAAACATCGGGTAACTAAGCGCAGGGCCGCGCTTAGTAACCCGATGTTTACCCTGGTTACCAGCGTATAAAAACAAACAGTACATACTTACATTCAGCTGTCTGTCCCTTGCCGTCTGGTTCCTGCACTGACTGCTGGCCGTAAAGTGAAAGTGAAAGCACAGCACAGCGGTGAGTCACACAGCGGTGACTCACCGCTGTGGCTGTGCTCTGCTTTCACTTTACGGCCAGCAGTCAGTGCAGGAACCAGAGGGCAAGGGACAGACAGCTGAATGTAAGTATGTACTGTTTGTTTTTTTACGCTGGTAACCAGGGTAAACATCGGGTTACTAAGCGCGGCCCTGCGCTTAGTTACCCGATGTTTACCCTAGTTACCAGTGAAGACATCGCTGAATCGGTGTCACACACGCCGATTCAGCGATGTCTACGGGGAGTCCAGCGACGAAATAAAGTTCTGGACTTTCTTCCCCGACCAGCGATCTCCCAGCAGGGGCCTGATCGCTGCTGCCTGTCACACTGGACGATATCGCTAGCGAGGACGCTGCAACGTCACGGATCGCTAGCGATATCGTCTAGTGTGACAGTACCTTTAGGCATCCATAAGATCCAGCCTGCATGTCTGCCTCTGCTTGCTGTCACTGAATGAAAACATTGATTCCTGAGGCTGAACTGACGAGCAAGAAAATCACTAATAAAACACAGAGAGCAAATATCTAATAAAATTAAATAATACCAATGTAAATGGTGCTCAGTGCTGGAAAAAGTCTGCATCCCATAGAGCTGTGGATGCCACTCTATGTCCATTTGTCCAATAGTCTTTAGTAAGTGGCCAGCTCCTCACATATGTCATCTCACACATGAGATCTCCCCCTCCATATGCCATCTCCTCCCCCTCTCATAAGCCATTTCCCCATCATATGCCATCTCTCACATGAGATCTCCCCCCTCCATATGCCATCACCCCCTCTGTGATATGCCACCTCTCAGAAGCCATCTCTCCCCTTACCCTTCTACCACCTCTCATATTTTGAACTCTGTACAAAAAGCTCCATAGAAACATTTGCCCCATACAATGCAAGTGCGATAAAAAAAAAATGACATACTCACCTCTTGTCCTGAGCAGGCGGGGACACCGGCACTTGCGATATTCACCTGTCCCCATTCCACCGCTGCGCTGTCTTCCGCATCCTCTGCAGTGACTGTTTAGGCAGAGGGCGGCGTGCACACTAAACACGTCATCGCGCCCTCTGACCTGAACGTCACAGCCAAAAAACGCAGAAGACACAGTCCAGCGGGGACAGGTGAATATCAGAATGCTCACCCTCTCCCGTTACATTCACCTGCTCCCGGCACTGTCCCTAGCAGCTTCTCACTGAGAGATGGTCTCTGGCGCTGGCAGCTTGTTCCTGTGTTCAGTGATCACAACTCATTAAAGTAATGAATATGCGCTCCACCCCCATGGGAGTGGAGTCGGGTTCATATTCATTACTTTAATGAGCGGTACCATGTGACCACTGAACACAGGAAGAGCTGCGGGCGTTGGAGAAGCAAGGACGTGCAGAGATGCACAAGGAGTAGGTGAGTATGATGGACAGCTGCCGCCCCGCCGACCCCCTGGGACAATGACTTGAGTATAAGCCGAGAGGGGCATTTTCAGCCTATAAAATGGGCTGAAAATCTCGGTTTATACTCGAGTATATACGGTAATTAAGTAACATCCTCATGTTTCTGTTTGGCGACCTCCACCCCATGACATTCAGAACTTATCTTAGAAAATTCACAAATTGGGAATGAAAACCATCATTTAGAAAAAGAAGGCGACAGTGCACTGATTAATCTGACTGTTGAAAGCGACCTGAGTAAGATGTAAGAATGAAGTCCAGTCCTCCTGCTGAGCCGCAGCAAAACACTTTAACCCCTTAATCCCATATGACGTACATCCTGTCAAGGTGACCTGGGACTTAATTCCCAGTGACGGGATAGTACATCATATGCGATCGGTCGCGCTCACGAGGGGAGCGCGGCCGGTGTCAGCTGACTACCACAGCTGACATCCGGCACTATGTGCTAGGAGCGGTCACGGACCGCTCCCGGCACATTAACCCCCGGCACACTGCGATCAAACATGATCACAGTGTTCCGGCGGTACAGGGAAGCATCGCGCAGGGATCGGTACAAGGCAATGTGCTCACCTTGTACCGAGCATCTCCTCCCTGCAGGCCCCGGATCCAAAATGGCCACGGGGCTACTTCCGGGTCCTGCAGGGAGGTGGCTTACCAAGTGCCTGCTCAGAGCAGGCGCTGGTAAGCCAGGAGCCCTGCATGTCAGATCGCTGATCTGACACAGTGCTCTGCAAAGTGTCAGATCAGCGATCTGTCAATATACAGTGATGTCCCCCCTGGGACAAAGTAAAAAACTTAAAAAAAAAAAAAAATTTAAATGTGTAAAAAAAAAATTTTTTTTTAAATTCCTAAATAAAGAAAAAATATATATATATATTGTTCCCATAAATACATTTCTTTATCTAAATAGAAAAAAAACAATAAAAGTGCACATATTTAGTATCGCCACGTCCGTAACGACCCGACCTATAAAACTGTCCCACTAATAAACCCCTTCAGTGAACGCCGTAAAAAAAAAAAAAAAAAAAGAGGCAAAAAACAACGCTTTATTATCATACCACCCAACAAAAAGTGGAATAACACGCAATCAAAAAAACGGATATAAATAACCATGGTACCGCTGAAAATGGCATCTTGTCCCGCAAAAAACGAGCCGCCATACAGCATCATCAGCAAAAAAGTAAAAAGTTACAGTCCTCAGAATAAAGCGATGCTGAAAATCCCGTCAACTGAAAATGTAGGCCCCTTAAAAAATAGTGAGGAAAGAATGGTTGTAGATGACGAGGAAAAAGCTAACATATTAAACACCTTCTTCTCCACGGTATTCACGGTGGAAAATGAAATGCTAGGTGAAATCCCAAGAAACAATGAAAACCCTATATTAAGGGTCACCAATCTAACCCAAGAAGAGGTGCGAAACCGGCTAAATAAGATTAAAATAGATAAATCTCCGGGTCCGGATGGCATACACCCACGAGTACTAAGAGAACTAAGTAATGTAATAGATAAACCATTATTTCTTATTTTTAGTGACTCTATAGCGACAGGGTCTGTTCCGCAGGACTGGCGCATAGCAAATGTGGTGCCAATATTCAAAAAGGGCTCTAAAAGTGAACCTGGAAATTATAGGCCAGTAAGTCTAACCTCTATTGTTGGTAAAATATTTGAAGGGTTTCTGAGGGATGTTATTCTGGATTATCTCAATGAGAATAACTGTTTAACTCCATATCAGCATGGGTTTATGAGAAATCGCTCCTGTCAAACCAATCTAATCAGTTTTTATGAAGAGGTAAGCTATAGACTGGACCACGGTGAGTCATTGGACGTGGTATATCTCGATTTTTCCAAAGCGTTTGATACCGTGCCGCACAAGAGGTTGGTACACAAAATGAGAATGCTTGGTCTGGGGGAAAATGTGTGTAAATGGGTTAGTAACTGGCTTAGTGATAGAAAGCAGAGAGTGGTTATAAATGGTATAGTCTCTAACTGGGTTGCTGTGACCAGTGGGGTACCGCAGGGGTCAGTATTGGGACCTGTTCTCTTCAACATATTCATTAATGATCTGGTAGAAGGTTTACACAGTAAAATATCGATATTTGCAGATGATACAAAACTATGTAAAGCAGTTAATACAAGAGAAGATAGTATTCTGCTACAGATGGATCTGGATAAGTTGGAAACTTGGGCTGAAAGGTGGCAGATGAGGTTTAACAATGATAAATGTAAGGTTATACACATGGGAAGAGGGAATCAATATCACCATTACACACTGAACGGGAAACCACTGGGTAAATCTGACAGGGAGAAGGACTTGGGGATCCTAGTTAATGATAAACTTACCTGGAGCAGCCAGTGCCAGGCAGCAGCTGCCAAGGCAAACAGGATCATGGGGTGCATTAAAAGAGGTCTGGATACACACGATGAGAGCATTATACTGCCTCTGTACAAATCCCTAGTTAGACCGCACATGGAGTACTGTGTCCAGTTTTGGGCACCGGTGCTCAGGAAGGATATAATGGAACTAGAGAGAGTACAAAGGAGGGCAACAAAATTAATAAAGGGGATGGGAGAACTACAATACCCAGATAGATTAGCGAAATTAGGATTATTTAGTCTAGAAAAAAGACGACTGAGGGGCGATCTAATAACCATGTATAAGTATATAAGGGGACAATACAAATATCTCGCTGAGGATCTGTTTATACCAAGGAAGGTGACGGGCACAAGGGGGCATTCTTTGCGTCTGGAGGAGAGAAGGTTTTTCCACCAACATAGAAGAGGATTCTTTACTGTTAGGGCAGTGAGAATCTGGAATTGCTTGCCTGAGGAGGTGGTGATGGCGAACTCAGTCGAGGGGTTCAAGAGAGGCCTGGATGTCTTCCTGGAGCAGAACAATATTGTATCATACAATTATTAGGTTCTGTAGAAGGACGTAGATCTGGGTATTTATTATGATGGAATATCGGCTGAACTGGATGGACAAATGTCTTTTTTCGGCCTTACTAACTATGTTACTATGTTACTATGTTACTATGATGCAAAAATAATTATTTTTTCTATAAAATAGTTTTTATCGTATAAAAGCGCCAAACATGAAAAAATTATGTAAATGAGGTATCGCTGTAATCGTACTAACCCGAAGAATAAAACTACTTCGTCAATTTTACCAAACGTGGAATGGTATAAATGCCCCCCCCCAAAAAAAAATAAATTCATGAATAGCTGGTTTTTAGTCATTCTGCCTCACAAAAATCGGAATAAAAAGCGATCAAAAAATGTCACGTGCCCAAAAATGTTACCAATAAAAACGTCTGTCATGATATGTACTTTTGCCCTGTCCTGTATTTGAATAATATGCCATTTGATGTATGTAAAGGTACCTTCACACATAACGATATTGTTAACCTAAGAATGAAGCAATACCAGCAAGCAAAAAAGAAAAGGGCACACAGCAACAAGTGACAGCAAAAAGTACAGCCAAGAAGCAACGAAGAGTGGTGGTGGTGGGAGACTCACTACTGAGAGGCACCGAAGCAGCCATCTGCAGACCGGACATAACTGCAAGAGAAGTATGCTGCCTTCCAGGTGCGATGATCAAGGATGTGACCGATAGGATACCAAAGCTCTTCAGCTCCAAGGACGTCCACCCATTTCTTCTGATACATGTTGGCACCAATGACACGGCAAGGAAGGACCTACCGACAATCTGCAAGGACTTTGAAGAGTTGGGGAAGAAAGTAAAGGAACTGGATGCACAGGTAGTTTTTTCTTCTATCCTTCCAGTAGACGGGCATGGCACCAGGAGATGGAACAGGATCCTTGATGCAAACAACTGGCTAAGACGATGGTGCAGACAACAAGGATTTGGATTCCTGGACCACGGTGTGAATTACTGGTATGATGGACTCCTCGCCAGAGACGGACTACACCTCAACAAACCTGGGAAACACACATTCGCCAGAAGACTCGCTACACTCATCAGGAGGGCGTTAAACTAGAAGAAGAGGGGACGGGAAGAAAAACATTAGACTCGAACAAAGACGACCCAGGAAAACATACTCAGAAGGGAGGTAAGAACATTTCTAAAACAATCCACAGTGAGGAGATTGGAACAAAACAAAATCCTCTAAACTGCATGCTCGCAAACGCCAGAAGCCTGACAAACAAGATGGAAGAACTAGAAGCAGAAATATCTACAGGTAACTTTGACATAGTGGGAATAACCGAGACATGGTTAGATGAAAGCTATGACTGGGCAGTTAACTTACAGGGTTACAGTCTGTTTAGAAAGGATCGTAAAAATCGGAGAGGAGGAGGGGTTTGTCTCTATGTAAAGTCTTGTCTAAAGTCCACTTTAAGGGAGGATATTAGCGAAGGGAATGAGGATGTCGAGTCCATATGGGTTGAAATTCATGGAGGGAAAAATGGTAACAAAATTCTCATTGGGGTCTGTTACAAACCCCCAAATATAACAGAAAGCATGGAAAGTCTACTTCTAAAGCAGATAGATGAAGCTGCAACCCATAATGAGGTCCTGGTTATGGGGGACTTTAACTACCCGGATATTAACTGGGAAACAGAAACCTGTGAAACCCATAAAGGCAACAGGTTTCTGCTAATAACCAAGAAAAATTATCTTTCACAATTGGTGCAGAATCCAACCAGAGGAGCAGCACTTTTAGACCTAATACTATCTAATAGACCTGACAGAATAACAAATCTGCAGGTGGTTGGGCATTTAGGAAATAGCGACCACAATATTGTGCAGTTTCACCTGTCTTTCACTAGGGGGACTTGTCAGGGAGTCACAAAAACATTGAACTTTAGGAAGGCAAAGTTTGAACAGCTTAGAGATGCCCTTAATCTGGTAGACTGGGACAATATCCTCAGAAATGAGAATACAGATAATAAATGGGAAATGTTTAAGAACATCCTAAATAGGCAGTGTAAGCGGTTTATACCTTGTGGGAATAAAAGGACTAGAAATAGGAAAAACCCAATGTGGCTAAACAAAGAAGTAAGACAGGCAATTAACAGTAAAAAGAAAGCATTTGCACTACTAAAGCAGGATGGCACCATTGAAGCTCTAAAAAACTATAGGGAGAAAAATACTTTATCTAAAAAACTAATTAAAGCTGCCAAAAAGGAAACAGAGAAGCACATTGCTAAGGAGAGTAAAACTAATCCCAAACTGTTCTTCAACTATATCAATAGTAAAAGAATAAAAACTGAAAATGTAGGCCCCTTAAAAAATAGTGAGGAAAGAATGGTTGTAGATGACGAGGAAAAAGCTAACATATTAAACACCTTCTTCTCCACGGTATTCACGGTGGAAAATGAAATGCTAGGTGAAATCCCAAGAAACAATGAAAACCCTATATTAAGGGTCACCAATCTAACCCAAGAAGAGGTGCGAAACCGGCTAAATAAGATTAAAATAGATAAATCTCCGGGTCCGGATGGCATACACCCACGAGTACTAAGAGAACTAAGTAATGTAATAGATAAACCATTATTTCTTATTTTTAGGGACTCTATAACGACAGGGTCTGTTCCGCAGGACTGGCGCATAGCAAATGTGGTGCCAATATTCAAAAAGGGCTGTAAAAGTGAACCTGGAAATTATAGGCCAGTAAGTCTAACCTCTATTGTTGGTAAAATATTTGAAGGGTTTCTGAGGGATGTTATTCTGGATTATCTCAATGAGAATAACTGTTTAACTCCATATCAGCATGGGTTTATGAGAAATCGCTCCTGTCAAACCAATCTAATCAGTTTTTATGAAGAGGTAAGCTATAGGCTGGACCACGGTGAGTCATTGGACGTGGTATATCTCGATTTTTCCAAAGCGTTTGATACCGTGCCGCACAAGAGGTTGGTACACAAAATGAGAATGCTTGGTCTGGGGGAAAATGTGTGTAAATGGGTTAGTAACTGGCTTAGTGATAGAAAGCAGAGGGTGGTTATAAATGGTATAGTCTCTAACTGGGTCGCTGTGACCAGTGGGGTACCGCAGGGGTCAGTATTGGGACCTGTTCTCTTCAACATATTCATTAATGATCTGGTAGAAGGTTTACACAGTAAAATATCGATATTTGCAGATGATACAAAACTATGTAAAGCAGTTAATACAAGAGAAGATAGTATTCTGCTACAGATGGATCTGGATAAGTTGGAAACTTGGGCTGAAAGGTGGCAGATGAGGTTTAACAATGATAAATGTAAGGTTATACACATGGGAAGAAGGAATCAATATCACCATTACACACTGAACGGGAAACCACTGGGTAAATCTGACAGGGAGAAGGACTTGGGGATCCTAGTTAATGATAAACTTACCTGGAGCAGCCAGTGCCAGGCAGCAGCTGCCAAGGCAAACAGGATCATGGGGTGCATTAAAAGAGGTCTGGATACACATGATGAGAGCATTATACTGCCTCTGTACAAATCCCTAGTTAGACCGCACATGGAGTACTGTGTCCAGTTTTGGGCACCGGTGCTCAGGAAGGATATAATGGAACTAGAGAGAGTACAAAGGAGGGCAACAAAATTAATAAAGGGGATGGGAGAACTACAATACCCAGATAGATTAGCGAAATTAGGATTATTTAGTCTAGAAAAAAGACGACTGAGGGGCGATCTAATAACCATGTATAAGTATATAAGGGGACAATACAAATATCTCGCTGAGGATCTGTTTATACCAAGGAAGGTGACGGGCACAAGGGGGCATTCTTTGCGTCTGGAGGAGAGAAGGTTTTTCCACCAACATAGAAGAGGATTCTTTACTGTTAGGGCAGTGAGAATCTGGAATTGCTTGCCTGAGGAGGTGGTGATGGCGAACTCAGTCGAGGGGTTCAAGAGAGGCCTGGATGTCTTCCTGGAGCAGAACAATATTGTATCATACAATTATTAGGTTCTGTAGAAGGACGTAGATCTGGGTATTTATTATGATGGAATATAGGCTGAACTGGATGGACAAATGTCTTTTTTCGGCCTTACTAACTATGTTACTATGTTACTATGTTACTATGTTGCTATTTGTGACGTAGCAACGATATCGTTAATGAAATCGTTCTGTGTGACAGCGACCAACGATCAGGCCCCTGCTGGGAGATCGTTGGTCGCTGAATAAAGTCCAGAACTTTATTTCGTCGCTGGACTCCCTGGAGACATCGCTGGATCGGCGTGTGTGACACCGATCCAGCGATGTCTTCACTGGTAACCAGGGTAAACATCGGGTAACTAAGCGCAGGGCCGCGCTTAGTAACCCGATGTTTACCCTGGTTACCATGCTAAAAGTAAAAAAAAACAAACACTAGATACTTACCTAACGCTGTCTGTCCTCCAGCGCTGTGCTCTGCACTCCTCCTGTACTGTCTGTGAGCCGGAAAGCAGAGCGGTGACGTCACCGCTCTGCTTTCCGGCTCACAGACAGTACAGGAGGAGAGCAGAGAAGCAGAGCGCAGCGCTGGAGGACAGACAGCGATAGGTAAGTATCTAGTGTTTGTTTTTTTTAACTTTTAGCATGGTATCCAGGGTAAACATCGGGTTACTAAACGCGGCCCTGCGCTTAGTTACCCGATGTTTACCCTGGTTACCGGCATCGTTGGTCGCTGGAGAGCTGTCTGTGTGACAGCTCTCCAGCGACCAAACAGCGACGCTGCAGCGATCCGGATCGTTGTCGGTATCGCTGCAGCGTCGCTTAATGTGAAGGGGCCTTAACTGTTCTCTGGTTTCTATTAGCTGTAATTTATGTATTTTCTTGGCTGGGAGTTCACCTGTAACAATGTCTCCTTCCCCCAATACTTGCAGCCCTAAGCTCTAATGTAATTAAGCTTTGTCAACATCACTAGTGGAGGAATAGCCATTCTTCCTCACAGCAGGTGGCTAGTCAAATGTACATACTACATAGATTAAGCGGAGCCCACCAGTCTAGAATCTTCTGGTGGACCCAACCATTGAATAGAAGGTGTGACCCCTACCCCCCTTCATGGGCGGATCCCAGGAGCTCAGACAATCCATTCTTATTTTGAGATCAGATGTGAGTTGATCCTTGAAGGAGAAGGAGTGGGGATTCTTAGCTGAGGCAAGACCCCACGCCCATCTGGGACTGCGGAAGCGAACGGGGCGAGACTTGAGCTGAGGACATATCTCGTCGTTCGTGAGATTGTTTTGGGATCCCTTGGACTCGTGTGGACTATTGCTTTGTTAGCTGGCACAAGGACTATCGGGAGGTGCCCCCGGACCTGTTCCGTTGGACTAATTGTGGACTCTGTAGATCTACCTGCATGTGTTTTCCAGCGTTCTTGATAATAAATCTGTGGAATCATCCCTTGGCCTGTTGTCCCTTCTTGCTCTGCCGTACACCCCGTCACAAACTGGTGACTAGTCCCAAAACTCCCGCCCTTACAAGGGCAGTCCACATCTGACCCTTAAACATATAGCCCTATTTGTCCCTGTGCATTGGGATATGTTTTGGGACTAGGGCCATACTAGCCTATACAGGGCATATTAGGCTTGTATGTCATCCACTCCCTCTATGGAACCTGGCTGTTTGGAAATTAGGAGGAGATGATCGGTACCTGCACAGTCGATGGGTGAGATCCTTCCTTTTATTCTGATTTTTTGGTGTAGTTGATAACACATGCAATCAGGTTAAGAAGTCTACATAGAGACAGTGTTTTGTATCCTTCTAATAAGAGCATCGTGTATGATGCCGGGATTTATCTATTCACGGTCTATTTTACTTTTTTCTTGATTAGGCATCCTATCTAATCAGAAGTGGTTATTGTTTATTTTCAGGGACTCTTGTGTGAAAGAGGTACTATATCCCTATGATATGCTAGTCCGGATGGACGCTTTAGCTGATAAAGTGAGATTTTAATATGCACTATATCACGTCTTTATTGTTTTTCTTGGGGTAGTTTTTTAGGAATATATTAATAAAAGTTATATTTTATATTAGTTTCTCTTAGCTGTATTATATATTTAAGGAGAGAGAAATTGGGCTTTGACCCCACTTTGCTGGTATTATAGAGCTATGGACCCTCAGGGGAACTGTGAGTATGCGGCGATTAAACGGACTATTCTAGAACATTATGCTGTTACCCCAGACACTTACAGGACTCAGTTCCGTACTTTAGCCTGTGATGAGGAAGTGTCTTTCAAGATGTATGCCCACAGACTCAAACAAATATGTCATCGCTGGCTGGAGGCAGAGGAGGCCTTAACCTGGGAGACCTTCCTCCAGGTTATCCTAAAAGAGCAGTTTTACTTCAAGTGCCCTGCTGAGATCCGGGAATGGGTGCGTGAGAGGAGACCAGCCACTGTGGAGGAAGCTGCAGCTCTAGCTGATGAGGCTCTCACCATCAAGCCTCAGTGGAGGGTTCTGTTGGAGGATGGAGAGAGGCCTACCAGCTCCACAACACCGGTGGCCCCCTGTTCTTCTGTCCCCATTGTTCCCCGTTCCTCTAAGCCACCACCTCATGCTGATACCCGTGTAAATGTGCCTCCTGTTGCTTCTACTGCGTTTTCTGGAATACGACGAGGAGAGGAAGTAGCAGAGCGCAGGTGTTATGGTTGTGGGCATCTGGGGCATCTGCAGGCCTCATGCCCAGCCAGCCCATGGAGGAGTCGTCCTCAAAACCCTACAGCACCTTCAGGTGGGGGCCGGCCTCCAGGTTCCCTTACCCCTCGCCCAAGAGGACGCCTAGGATGGAGTGAGACCCAGCACAGATGCTATCGATGTGGACAGCCGGGGAATCTGCAAGCCTCCTGCCCAGCTGTTCAAATGAGGATTAATCCTGTACCCAGTCGTATTATTAATTATGTACAGCCAAGTGCCATGGAGGACGACGTGTCACCACTACGTGAGGACTGGCCTTGTGCCTCACCCACCCATGTTGCACCACTAGGAGTTTATGGTGTGCGACCTGCAGCTATGACTACTTCTGCTCATCGAGGTAAGCACTTGCAGGAGGTCATGCTGGATGGACAGAGACTTATTGGATTTTGTGACTCAGGGGCTTTCCTCACACTGGCTGATCCCCGAGTGGTTCGGCCTGAGGCAATCCATCGAGGACCTGGGATTGTCATTGAACTGGCTGGTGGACAATGGAGGACTATTCCCACAGCCACTGTGGATCTGAACTTTGGTTTTGGGGTCAAGCGATGTGTGGTTGGGGTGATGGGTGGTCTGCCTGCAGATGTTCTCCTGGGCAATGATGTGGGAGAGCTACGATGCCAATTTGTGGCTGCATGAAGCCACATGTAAGTTACGCTCTGCCTGTGTGTACTTAACCAGCTACCTGTAGAGGTCCCTGGTACGTACACAAATTGGGAGGGGAAGGGATTGTCATGATATGTACTTTTGCCCTGTCCTGTATTTGAATAATATGCCATTTGATGTATGTAACTGTTCTCTGGTTTCTATTAGCTGTAATTTATGTATTTTCTTGGCTGGGAGTTCACCTGTAACAATGTCTCCTTCCCCCAATACTTGCAGCCCTAAGCTCTAATGTAATTAAGTTTTGTCAACATCACTAGTGGAGGAATAGCCATTCTTCCTCACAGCAGGTGGCTAGTCAAATGTACATACTACATAGATTAAGCTGAGCCCACCAGTCTAGAATAGTAACATAGTAACATAGTTAGTAAAGCCGAAAAAAGACATTTGTCCATCCAGTTCAGCCTATATTCCATCATAATAAATACCCAGATCTACGTCCTTCTACAGAACCTAATAATTGTATGATACAATATTGTTCTGCTCCAGGAAGACATCCAGGCCTCTCTTGAACCCCTCGACTGAGTTCGCCATCACCACCTCCTCAGGCAAGCAATTCCAGATTCTCACTGCCCTAACAGTAAAGAATCCTCTTCTATGTTGGTGGAAAAACCTTCTCTCCTCCAGACGCAAAGAATGCCCCCTTGTGCCCGTCACCTTCCTTGGTATAAACAGATCCTCAGCGAGATATTTGTATTGTCCCCTTATATACTTATACATGGTTATTAGATCGCCCCTCAGTCGTCTTTTTTCTAGACTAAATAATCCTAATTTCGCTAATCTATCTGGGTATTGTAGTTCTCCCATCCCCTTTATTAATTTTGTTGCCCTCCTTTGTACTCTCTCTAGTTCCATTATATCCTTCCTGAGCACCGGTGCCCAAAACTGGACACAGTACTCCATGTGCGGTCTAACTAGGGATTTGTACAGAGGCAGTATAATGCTCTCATCATGTGTATCCAGACCTCTTTTAATGCACCCCATGATCCTGTTTGCCTTGGCAGCTGCTGCCTGGCACTGGCTGCTCCAGGTAAGTTTATCATTAACTAGGATCCCCAAGTCCTTCTCCCTGTCAGATTTACCCAGTGGTTTCCCGTTCAGTGTGTAATGGTGATATTGATTCCCTCTTCCCATGTGTATAACCTTACATTTATCATTGTTAAACCTCATCTGCCACCTTTCAGCCCAAGTTTCCAACTTATCCAGATCCATCTGTAGCAGAATACTATCTTCTCTTGTATTAACTGCTTTACATAGTTTTGTATCATCTGCAAATATCGATATTTTACTGTGTAAACCTTCTACCAGATCATTAATGAATATGTTGAAGAGAACAGGTCCCAATACTGACCCCTGCGGTACCCCACTGGTCACAGCGACCCAGTTAGAGACTATACCATTTATAACCACCCTCTGCTTTCTATCACTAAGCCAGTTACTAACCCATTTACACACATTTTCCCCCAGACCAAGCATTCTCATTTTGTGTAGCAACCTCTTGTGCGGCACGGTATCAAACGCTTTGGAAAAATCGAGATATACCACGTCCAATGACTCACCGTGGTCCAGTCTATAGCTTACCTCTTCATAAAAACTGATTAGATTGGTTTGACAGGAGCGATTTCTCATAAACCCATGCTGATATGGAGTTAAACAGTTATTCTCATTGAGATAATCCAGAATAACATCCCTCAGAAACCCTTCAAATATTTTACCAACAATAGAGGTTAGACTTACTGGCCTATAATTTCCAGGTTCACTTTTAGAGCCCTTTTTGAATATTGGCACCACATTTGCTATGCGCCAGTCCTGCGGAACAGACCCTGTCGCTATAGAATCACTAAAAATAAGAAATAATGGTTTATCTATTACATTACTTAGTTCTCTTAGTACTCGTGGGTGTATGCCATCCGGACCCGGAGATTTATCTATTTTAATCTTATTTAGCCGGTTTCTCACCTCTTCTTGGGTTAGATTGGTGACCCTTAATATAGGGTTTTCATTGTTTCTTGGGATTTCACCTAGCATTTCATTTTCCACCGTGAATACCGTGGAGAAGAAGGTGTTTAATATGTTAGCTTTTTCCTCGTCATCTACAACCATTCTTTCCTCACTATTTTTTAAGGGGCCTACATTTTCAGTTTTTATTCTTTTACTATTGATATAGTTGAAGAACAGTTTGGGATTAGTTTTACTCTCCTTAGCAATGTGCTTCTCTGTTTCCTTTTTGGCAGCTTTAATTAGTTTTTTAGATAAAGTATTTTTCTCCCTATAGTTTTTTAGAGCTTCAATGGTGCCATCCTGCTTTAGTAGTGCAAATGCTTTCTTTTTACTGTTAATTGCCTGTCTTACTTCTTTGTTTAGCCACATTGGGTTTTTCCTATTTCTAGTCCTTTTATTCCCACAAGGTATAAACCGCTTACACTGCCTATTTAGGATGTTCTTAAACATTTCCCATTTATTATCTGTATTCTCATTTCTGAGGATATTGTCCCAGTCTACCAGATTAAGGGCATCTCTAAGCTGTTCAAACTTTGCCTTCCTAAAGTTCAATGTTTTTGTGACTCCCTGACAAGTCCCCCTAGTGAAAGACAGATGAAACTGCACAATATTGTGGTCGCTATTTCCTAAATGCCCAACCACCTGCAGATTTGTTATTCTGTCAGGTCTATTAGATAGTATTAGGTCTAAAAGTGCTGCTCCTCTGGTTGGATTCTGCACCAATTGTGAAAGATAATTTTTCTTGGTTATTAGCAGAAACCTGTTGCCTTTATGGGTTTCACAGGTTTCTGTTTCCCAGTTAATATCCGGGTAGTTAAAGTCCCCCATAACCAGGACCTCATTATGGGTTGCAGCTTCATCTATCTGCTTTAGAAGTAGACTTTCCATGCTTTCTGTTATATTTGGGGGTTTGTAACAGACCCCAATGAGAATTTTGTTACCATTTTTCCCTCCATGAATTTCAACCCATATGGACTCGACATCCTCATTCCCTTCGCTAATATCCTCCCTTAAAGTGGACTTTAGACAAGACTTTACATAGAGACAAACCCCTCCTCCTCTCCGATTTTTACGATCCTTTCTAAACAGACTGTAACCCTGTAAGTTAACTGCCCAGTCATAGCTTTCATCTAACCATGTCTCGGTTATTCCCACTATGTCAAAGTTACCTGTAGATATTTCTGCTTCTAGTTCTTCCATCTTGTTTGTCAGGCTTCTGGCGTTTGCGAGCATGCAGTTTAGAGGATTTTGTTTTGTTCCAATCTCCTCACTGTGGATTGTTTTAGAAATGTTCTTACCTCCCTTCTGAGTATGTTTTCCTGGGTCGTCTTTGTTCGAGTCTAATGTTTTTCTTCCCGTCCCCTCTTCTTCTAGTTTAACGCCCTCCTGATGAGTGTAGCGAGTCTTCTGGCGAATGTGTGTTTCCCGGGTTTGTTGAGGTGTAGTCCGTCTCTGGCGAGGAGTCCATCATACCAGTAATTCACACCGTGGTCCAGGAATCCAAATCCTTGTTGTCTGCACCATCGTCTTAGCCAGTTGTTTGCATCAAGGATCCTGTTCCATCTCCTGGTGCCATGCCCGTCTACTGGAAGGATAGAAGAAAAAACTACCTGTGCATCCAGTTCCTTTACTTTCTTCCCCAACTCTTCAAAGTCTTTGCAGATTGTCGGTAGGTCCTTCCTTGCCGTGTCATTGGTGCCAACATGTATCAGAAGAAATGGGTGGACGTCCTTGGAGCTGAAGAGCTTTGGTATCCTATCGGTCACATCCTTGATCATCGCACCTGGAAGGCAGCATACTTCTCTTGCAGTTATGTCCGGTCTGCAGATGGCTGCTTCGGTGCCTCTCAGTAGTGAGTCTCCCACCACCACCACTCTTCGTTGCTTCTTGGCTGTACTTTTTGCTGTCACTTGTTGCTGTGTGCCCTTTTCTTTTTTGCTTGCTGGTATTGCTTCATTCTTAGGTGTGCCATCTTCATCCTCTACAAAGATTTGATATCGGTTCTTCAGTTGTGTGGTTGGTGATTTCTCCATGGTCTTCTTGCTTCTTTTGGTCACATGCTTCCACTCATCTGCTTTTGGAGGTTCTCTGACACTTTTTGCACCTTCTGTGACCAGTAGAGATGCTTCTGTTCTGTCTAGAAAGTCTTCATTCTCTTTGATGAGTTTCAAAGTTGCTATTCTTTCTTCCAGACCCCGCACCTTTTCTTCTAAAAGGGCCACTAGTCTACACTTCTGACAGGTGAAATTGGATTCTTCTTCTGGTCGATCTGTGAACATGTAGCACATGCTGCAGCTCACCATGTAGGTTGTCACATCTGCCATGTTGCTCCTAGATCCTGCTGAATTGCTGTGTGTTTTCCTTCTTGTGTAATCTACTCAGCCAAGCTCTCTTGCAATAATGTCCTACAGGCAAAAATTTGCGCGCCTTAAGGCGCGCGGTTTGGTGATGCTTTCGAAGCAGCTGGTCCCGGCTGTACCCAACGATCTTCTAGCTTAGGGAGACTTCGCTTCTCCCAGAAGGCACCTGGAATATGCAAATTAGCCTCCTGAAGCTTGAATCCCTGGTTTGGTGATGCTTTCGAAGCAGCTGGTCCCGGCTGTACCCAACGATCTTCTAGCTTAGGGAGACTTCGCTTCTCCCAGAAGGCACCTGGAATATGCAAATTAGCCTCCTGAAGCTTGAATCCCTGGTTTGGTGATGCTTTCGAAGCAGCTGGTCCCGGCTGTACCCAACGATCTTCTAGCTTAGGGAGACTTCGCTTCTCCCAGAAGGCACCTGGAATATGCAAATTAGCCTCCTGAAGCTTGAATCCCTGGTTTGGTGATGCTTTCGAAGCAGCTGGTCCCGGCTGTACCCAACGATCTTCTAGCTTAGGGAGACTTCGCTTCTCCCAGAAGGCACCTGGAATATGCAAATTAGCCTCCTGAAGCTTGAATCCCTGGTTTGGTGATGCTTTCGAAGCAGCTGGTCCCGGCTGTACCCAACGATCTTCTAGCTTAGGGAGACTTCGCTTCTCCCAGAAGGCACCTGGAATATGCAAATTAGCCTCCTGAAGCTTGAATCCCTGGTTTGGTGATGCTTTCGAAGCAGCTGGTCCCGGCTGTACCCAACGATCTTCTAGGTTAGGGAGACTTCGCTTCTCCCAGAAGGCACCTGGAATATGCAAATTAGCCTCCTGAAGCTTGAATCCCTGGTTTGGTGATGCTTTCGAAGCAGCTGGTCCCGGCTGTACCCAACGATCTTCTAGCTTAGGGAGACTTCGCTTCTCCCAGAAGGCACCTGGAATATGCAAATTAGCCTCCTGAAGCTTGAATCCCTGGTTTGGTGATGCTTTCGAAGCAGCTGGTCCCGGCTGTACCCAACGATCTTCTAGCTTAGGGAGACTTCGCTTCTCCCAGAAGGCACCTGGAATATGCAAATTAGCCTCCTGAAGCTTGAATCCCTGGTTTGGTGATGCTTTCGAAGCAGCTGGTCCCGGCTGTACCCAACGATCTTCTAGCTTAGGGAGACTTCGCTTCTCCCAGAAGGCACCTGGAATATGCAAATTAGCCTCCTGAAGCTTGAATCCCTGGTTTGGTGATGCTTTCGAAGCAGCTGGTCCCGGCTGTACCCAACGATCTTCTAGCTTAGGGAGACTTCGCTTCTCCCAGAAGGCACCTGGAATATGCAAATTAGCCTCCTGAAGCTTGAATCCCTGGTTTGGTGATGCTTTCGAAGCAGCTGGTCCCGGCTGTACCCAACGATCTTCTAGCTTAGGGAGACTTCGCTTCTCCCAGAAGGCACCTGGAATATGCAAATTAGCCTCCTGAAGCTTGAATCCCTGGTTTGGTGATGCTTTCGAAGCAGCTGGTCCCGGCTGTACCCAACGATCTTCTAGCTTAGGGAGACTTCGCTTCTCCCAGAAGGCACCTGGAATATGCAAATTAGCCTCCTGAAGCTTGAATCCCTGGTTTGGTGATGCTTTCGAAGCAGCTGGTCCCGGCTGTACCCAACGATCTTCTAGCTTAGGGAGACTTCGCTTCTCCCAGAAGGCACCTGGAATATGCAAATTAGCCTCCTGAAGCTTGAATCCCTGGTTTGGTGATGCTTTCGAAGCAGCTGGTCCCGGCTGTACCCAACGATCTTCTAGCTTAGGGAGACTTCGCTTCTCCCAGAAGGCACCTGGAATATGCAAATTAGCCTCCTGAAGCTTGAATCCCTGGTTTGGTGATGCTTTCGAAGCAGCTGGTCCCGGCTGTACCCAACGATCTTCTAGCTTAGGGAGACTTCGCTTCTCCCAGAAGGCACCTGGAATATGCAAATTAGCCTCCTGAAGCTTGAATCCCTGGTTTGGTGATGCTTTCGAAGCAGCTGGTCCCGGCTGTACCCAACGATCTTCTAGCTTAGGGAGACTTCGCTTCTCCCAGAAGGCACCTGGAATATGCAAATTAGCCTCCTGAAGCTTGAATCCCTGGTTTGGTGATGCTTTCGAAGCAGCTGGTCCCGGCTGTACCCAACGATCTTCTAGCTTAGGGAGACTTCGCTTCTCCCAGAAGGCACCTGGAATATGCAAATTAGCCTCCTGAAGCTTGAATCCCTGGTTTGGTGATGCTTTCGAAGCAGCTGGTCCCGGCTGTACCCAACGATCTTCTAGCTTAGGGAGACTTCGCTTCTCCCAGAAGGCACCTGGAATATGCAAATTAGCCTCCTGAAGCTTGAATCCCTGGTTTGGTGATGCTTTCGAAGCAGCTGGTCCCGGCTGTACCCAACGATCTTCTAGCTTAGGGAGACTTCGCTTCTCCCAGAAGGCACCTGGAATATGCAAATTAGCCTCCTGACGCTTGAATCCCTGGTTTGGTGATGCTTTCGAAGCAGCTGGTCCCGGCTGTACCCAACGATCTTCTAGCTTAGGGAGACTTCGCTTCTCCCAGAAGGCACCTGGAATATGCAAATTAGCCTCCTGACGCTTGAATCCCTGGTTTGGTGATGCTTTCGAAGCAGCTGGTCCCGGCTGTACCCAACGATCTTCTAGCTTAGGGAGACTTCGCTTCTCCCAGAAGGCACCTGGAATATGCAAATTAGCCTCCTGAAGCTTGAATCCCTGGTTTGGTGATGCTTTCGAAGCAGTCTGGTCCCGGCTGTACCCAACGATCTTCTAGCTTAGCGGAGACTTCGCTTCTCCCAGAAGGCACCTGGAATATGCAAATTAGCCTCCTGACGCTTGA